>NW_024582663.1:315336-341535 GCF_018398535.1 Haplochromis burtoni
CAGCGAAAAGATGAAGTGAATATTTAGGTAGCTACAACTATAGTGTGTCTCTTCTATAAAGTCATGTCAGACTCAGATGAGTTGATAAACAAGAGTGACACATTCCACCCACATTTTCGCTTTGTAATTGTTCCCTTTGTATCTTTTTGTTTAGCGACGGTTAAATACTAACTCCACATTCTGTCTCTGCCTCCCTACACTTGAATTTTCAATGTAATTTGCCAAAAAAGGTGACAAATCAAAGTGTCGCTGTAGATGTATTTTTTTAAATACCCTAAAGTTCTTCTATTGGATTCAAGTGAGGCGGCATACCAGGCCAGATAGTTTTTACTTTTTTCAGTGTTTTTGTCAGTGTGAGTTGGATTGTGGAGTAGTGCTTTTCTGCCAAGCTTCTGACAACAGAGAGTCATCTTCTCAGCCACTATTCTGGTATATCCACAGGCATTTCATAGTGGCATCGATAAATGTTATTTCCCCAAAACCCTTTGCACACATACCCCACATCATCTGTACCTTACTATCAGTTAGATAGTAAGGTTGTATTAGTCCTGGCCAGGTTGAAGGCAAACGTGCTGGACTCCAGCTGCGATGAGCAAACATATCATAAATGTATGGTGTTATTTGACCAAAGAATGAGCTCCCAGTTTGGCCTGCAGTTTTCTACCAAAAAGCAAGCAAGTGCTTATTACTTTGCTGCTTATAATGTCTTTTGCACTGTGAGCTTTTACAGGAACTCTGGTTTCACTGTTGTGCCGAACATGAACCACTTACCTGTTTTCAGACATTGCATTTCTTTTTATTATGGATCACTCAATAACAACATTAAAGCATCGTCTCATTGCTCTCCAGGCTTCTCACATCAAGCAATATGCACACAGGAAGTGTGTGCATATTTTTTTTTATCTGTTATCTTACCAATGTTTATACAATTATAAATCATGTTACCCCATTCGAATATTTAGTATGTTCTCCAGCATATATCGGCAAAACAAAGTAACTGTTTACAGTACTTTGCTTGCAGCTGCATTTAAGAAAGCTATTTTAAATCTGAATCTTTACAGGTGACCTGTAACCTGCATCTCAGTAAACTTTTTTTCTAATTTTATACGAGGTGTTCAGGGAAAAACATAAAAGCTCATTATATAAGGGAAGAACATTAAAAGTTTATTTATGAGTGACAAGAGGCCATTTATTAGATAATTAGCATTTTTATGTAAGTTCCTGGTGTAATTATGTACAATTTTTAGCTGCACTGAGATTAAAATTCCCTCCAACAGACCAACCACATACTGTCTTGTCTGTGGAGGTTCTCAGTCATCCATCTCATCGTAGTCAAAGGAGCTTGCAAAGAAAAGAGTCTGGACTTCTTTAAGTTGCTTGAAGACGTTTCACCTCTCATCTGTCCAAAATGTGAACATTGGCATCCTCGAAAGAGTGTCCTTTATCTTTCCTTTCCACTTCCTCCATGTAGCCAACCTTTACATATAGGAAGTGGAAAGGAAGGCTCTTGGCTCTTTCAAAGGAAGAGTACCCAGCCACTGGTACAGATATGTAGACGACACCTGGGTCAAAATCAAGACACAAGAAGTGGAATCCTTCACTGTGCACATTAACGCTATGGATAAAAACATCAAGTTCACCAGGGAAGACACAAAGGACAACTGTTTGCTTTTCCTGGACTGCGCTGTGCACATTGAAGAGAGCGGCAACCTCAGCATCGAGGTTTACTGGACCAGTACCTCCTGTTCGACTCCCATCACCCTCTGGAACACAAACTTGGAGTAATTAGGACCCTACAGCACCGGACAGAACATGTTCCCTCTAAGCCTGAAGGAAAAAAGAAGGAATACACACATGTAAAGGAAACACTCAAAACATGCGGTTATCCTAATTGGGCGTTTATAAAGTCAGCAAAGAGGCACAGAAAAGAAGATCAGACACCAGCGAGGGAGGATAAGAAGGACAGACGCAACAACATTGTCATCCCCTATGTAGCCGGTGTATCAGAAAAACTCAGGAGAGTTTTCTCCAAGCATGACATCCCGGTGCATTTCAGACCCAGCAACACGCTCAGACAAAAACTGGTTCACCTGAAAGACAAAACTCCAAAACACAAACTTAACAATGTGGTGTATGCTGTACAGTGCAGCGAGGAATGCCCAGACCTCTACATTGGAGAGACCAAACAGCCACTTCACAAGCGCATGGCACAACATAGAAGACCTCAGGAATTCATGATAAGGTGGGGCCAGGTTTCACAATGAGCTCACCCGAAACCCTGGCTGATTGGGACCCACACCCAGTTTCACACCTTGGCTCAGGCGATTAGAGGATCATCAGGGGGTCCTTTTGTCCCTCTGTGGGGGGATACTCCCACTAGGTTATATCTGGGACTCCCCACCATTTGACCTTAGAACTGAAGAAGCTTCTCAGAGAGGTGAAACGTCTTCAAGCAACTTAAAGAAGTCCAGACGCTTTTCTTTGCAAACACATACTGTCTTAATAGTGGTGCATATTTTTCATGTACACAGCATATTTACAGTCCTATGAAAAAGTGTTTGCCCCTTTCATGTTTTCCTATTTTTTTTTTACACTTAAATGTTTCAGATCATCAAACAAATTAAAATATTAGACAAGGATTACACAGGTAAACACCAAATGCAGTTTCTAAATGAAGGTATTTATTATTAAGGGGAAAGAAAAATCCAAACCTACATGGCTCTGTGAGAAAAAGCAATTGCTCCCTAAACCTAAGAGCTGGTTGGGCCACCCTTAGCAGCAACTACAATCATGTATTTGCAGTAACTCACAATGAGTCTTTTACAGCACTGTGGAGGAATCTCGTGCCCACAATTGTTGTAATACAGCCACATTGGAAGGTTTTTGAGCATGAACTGCAATTTTAAGGTCATACCAAATCATCTCAGCTGGATTAGGGTCAGGACTTTGACAAGGCCTCTCCAACGTCTTCGTTTTGTTTTTCTTGACCCATTCAGAGGTGGACTTGCTGGTGTGTTTTGGATCATTGTCCTGCTGCAGGACACAAGTGCGCTTTAGCTTGAAGTCACAAACAGATGGACAGACATTCTCCTTTATGATGTTTTGCTAGATGCCAGAATTCATGGTTCCATTTATCACAGCAAGTCTTCCAGGTCTAGCAGCCCCACACTACCAACACCATATTTTACTGATGATTTTTCTTTTGTGAAATCCTGTTACTTTTAGGCCAGATGTAATGGGACACACACCTCCCAAAAAGTTCAACTTTTGTCTCATCAGTCCACAGAATATTTTCCCAGAAATCTGGAGGATCATTAAGATGTTTCCTGGCAAAACTGAGACAAGCCTTTATGTTCCTTTTGCTCAGAAATGGTTTACGTCTTGGAAATCTGCCATGCAGGTCATTTTTTGCCCAGTCTCTTTCTTATGGTGGAGTCATGAACACTGACCTTAACTGAGGCAAATGAGGCCTGCAGTTCTCTAATTGTTGTTCTAGGGTCTTTTGTGACCTCTTGGATCACTTGTTGGTGTTCTGTTGTGGTAATTTTGATCAGCCGGCCACTCCTGGGGAAGGTTCACCATTGTTCCATGTTTCCAACATTTGTGGATAAGACATCTCACAAATAGCTTTTTAACCTTTTCCAGACTGAGAGATCCCAATTACTTTGTTTCTTATTTATTCCTTAATAATAAACACCTTAATTTAGAAACTGCATTTTGTGTTTACTTGTGTTATCTTTGTCTAATATTTAAATTTGTTTGATGATCTGAAAGCATAATTTTTCACACCATCTAAAACACACACACACACACACACACACACACACACACACACACACACACACACACACACACACACACACACACACATTAGTATTACAGCCTTTCTGAATTTCCCTCCTGCTGTCATAAAGGAAAGACTTAAGAATATTTTGTGTAAGCCTTACATTTTGTATAGTTTTATTCATTCTGTATTTAGATCTTCATCAGTAAGTGGAAGAAACATTACCAAAACACTTAAAAACATATTTCACACCTCTGTGACCAAGATCAATACAATGTAGCTGTCAAACGACCCAACTAAACAGTAACAAAACACAAAATTAAACTGAATCACTAATAGGAAGGAAAACAGACAGAACCACTACCTACATTGAGGGAGAACGTGATAAAGAACAAAGGGATACGCAGACAATATATACACTAGGAGGATAACGAGGGGACAAGGTGGCACTAATCTGATTGACAAGACAGGGGAAGCTAAAGTGAAACAGAAGACTATCAAAATAAAACAGGAACATGACTGCACAATACAGAAAAGAAGTGAAGCAGATGTTGTCTACCTGACACAAGAGAATAAGTGGATAGAACTAACAAGAGTCATGATGTTTGCATCAAAACATCATTTTTGAGTCATCAGATTAATTTAAAATTTGAACATGAATGTATTTTCCACAATAGTCACTCTCTTAATCTTAGGAGTGTGCTGAAGCTCTGGAGAGTTAAACCTATGACTCATCTGACTCCTGAATCACAGAGCATCATGACCCAAAAATACAGGCTATGACACCATCTGTTTATTTCATCATTAGTAGCAATAGTGACATCAGAAGGTCAATGGCTGCCTGAATAAAGGACTACGTCTTATAAACGCTAAGTGTCCATATAGAGTATATTACTCTTTAATCCTTAGAGAGAAACACCACATCTCCAGCAAACATTGCTTTAATGTCTAATCGTGTTATCATACTTGCTCTTCCCTCCTGTGTGCCTCATTCAATTAATAATTCTGCACTATTGTCTCTTCCATTACTGAAGATTTACCCAGATGGCCAATACTGCACACGGGTGACACTTGCCTCAAGAGATATACAATTATATTACAGTTATCCAGTTAATATAAAATATGTTCAGGAAGAACAATGATTTTAACTTGATATGATCATGAAAATGTCTGAAGAAAGATTTTTTTTATGAAGTTTGTATAATTATTATGCTATATGGTGCTTGTGTAGTGACATACAGTAAATTCATGTTTTTAAGAGACTTAGACAGCTACTTTGATAGGTAACACCTCTAAAAATCGTGGTTTTGCAAGCAAAGCTTACTGCTCCACTGGTTTACAGCAGGTACAGACTTGCAAAATACTAAAACTTTACCCAAAGGTTTTGTTATTAAGCCCTTTTTAGAAATGCCTATAGTGTAAGTATAGTGTAGGTCTAAAACTTAGCAGGTGATGAATTGATCATAGCATAATTATTGATACAAGACAATTTGTTTTGAGTATTTCAGATGAAATAGTTGCTCTTATTTCTGTTGGTCACAAGTCACAACACATAGTCTAGAAGCAGCTAGCAAGCAAAGTATAGACAGGCCAAGAGATGGATTGGCTAGAACTTAAGCTACTGTTAAATGCTAAGGGCAGACTCAGTGAGGAAAAGCTTGCCTGAATGCTACAGTTCAGATTGGTGTGATACTACACTCCACCGCAACCCTTTATGACCCTAACAAATAATCCAAAAATATGAGTATAGCATCTGACTGACATGCAGGGACATCATAGAGTCAGTTTGACTCTCCAATGGAATGATGCATACCCTCAACCCTCAACTTATTCTCTCTGATTAAACAATTAATTGATAAACAACCTGCTTTTGTAATGCGTATAGAGCTGTATTTTTACACATTGTTCTTCTATGTTACCAGTCTTTATCACTGATAACTGGGGTGCAGAAAAACAATTGAGAATTCACATTTAACCTTGAAGCAAATGTGCTACAGCAGCAGATGGCCACATTGGGTTACTCTCCTATCAGCCAAGAACAAAAATCAGAGGCTGCAGAGGGCACAGGCTCACCCAAACTGGAAATTTGGAACATACTCTCACTCGGCACTGGGTGACCACAAAACGTGTACTATAGTCATTGCACTTGTATTTAAGTTGTGTAGGATATGATATTAACTTATGTTGTACATTAGTTTGTGCAGTATCATTTTACAACTGTGCATAATTGACTTTATTATATAATTAGTTACTTCATTATCATTTACAGCACTTTATATTTTTATGTGTAGCATTTAAGCTATCTATTATGGCACTATATGCAATTGCCCCACATTTTAAGAAATATTTCAGTGCATGTCACCAAGAATTGCGGCTTTTATAATCAGAGAGTTGCTATCCAATAGTGAGTGGGCATTTATAAAAATAAATAATTAGTGAATTTAATGATGAGTTTTTTAAGTTATAAAACATTTGACTGAAAAAGCTAACAGAGACAAGATGTTGTTTTATGCATGTAACCCTGTAATAATTAAATAATTAAAAAATAACCACTGTTTTTAAATAAGATATAATATAAAAATCGGGCCTTATTTGATGTCCAACTCAACTATGTTTGCTAGTTACTAGTATAGTAGATGTATTTCTGTGTTAGAAAGTATATTATTAACATGAATATGTAATAATTCCTCTGTCAAAGATGGAGAAAGATGAAGAAGGCCAGAGGAGAAGAAAAAGATTAGGTGAAGTACTGTTCAGCAAATTACGTTTCATGAACTGGAAAAACCTCAGAGCTTGAATAAGCAATGCAGTTCATTTAAGGTTTTTTCTTTTTTCTTTTATCAGATAGTAGATATATATGTGCTTAAGTGGGCAATTCATCTTGTGAAATGTCTCTGACAATAAATTATTTTTTGCCATTTAGAAGCTGTATGAGAATACTGTGCAGTTTAAACAACAAACCATGAAACTTGGTAGCTTTCAGTATTTTTGTAAGGAATTTACAATTAATTGTAAAGGGCAGGGTGTAGCATCCATTGTCACTTGTTAGTCAGGTGGAGCAGCCATAATTTAATGCTGAAATTTATTTTCTATAGCTCTTTGCGACCTGTTCTCTACTGTGTGTCTTCCTCTGGTTTTGTATATTTTCCTCTTGTTTGTGATTTATTTTGTGTGTGGTCTTAGTACTTATATTTTATTCCTGCACAGTTAGTTTGATTTTAGCAATAAATTGACAAAGAGCAGTAATCCCCATAGCCACACCAGCATGAAGTCATTTGATGGTTCTTAGGATTTGTAACGATTTTTTAACTTCTACCCCGAGGTCTGGGAAAGTGCTTCTGGGTTAGCAGGCTGGGGTGATGGTTCCCTTTTTTGAGAAGGGTGTGCCCACATCAGGGGGATCTCATCCCCCAATCTCCTTGCCACAGATTTAGGAGGAACACTGTGATTTTCATCCTGGCTATGGATCAGTGGTCCAGCTCTTTATCATCACAAGAGTATCAAAAGTGTTTGGCATTTTGTCCAACAAGCCTGCATATGTTTTGTGGACTTGGAGAAAGCATTCTTGTTCTTCTTCTGTGCCCAGTGCTTTGGGAGAATGCAGTATTAGACCCATTATCTCAAACTATTCTGCAGCTGTAGTGACAGCATTGTCAGAAGTGACTCACACTACTTCCTGGTGGGTGTTGCATTCTTCCCGGGTTGCCCTTTGCCATGAACAGAGTTTCCAGCCACTGCCAAGGGGTAGAGGGTGTCAGGTTTGGTGTTGTCAGGATTTGTTCTCTGCCCTTTGCAGATGATGTGCTTCTATTGACTTCACCAAGCCGTAACTTCCTGCCTCATTGAGTGTGAAGTTGCATGATGAGAATTTGCATCTCCAAGTCTGAGGCTAGGGTTGTCAACCTGAAAAGGGCAAAGTAGGATAGGTTTGTGTGTTAGGAATGAGTTGGTGCCCCAAGTGGATATGTTCAAATATCTCAGAGTCTTCTTCACAAGTGAGGGAAGACTGACACGGGGTTTGATGCAGTGTCCGCAGTCATGCTGATGCTGCACCCATCTGTAGTAAAGAACTTTAAGCATGAAAGCCAATTTGTTGATTCACCAGTCTTTCTGCATTCCCAACCTCATCTATGGCCACAAACTAAAAGCCTGAATGAATGAGGGTACAGATTGGCTGAATTTTGCTTCCTCTGCAGGGCGTCTTGGCACTCTGAGTCTATCTTAGCAATAGCTTGGGGAGCTCAGTCATTCAGGAGGGACTCATAATGGAGCCAATACTCCTCCACATCCAAAGGAGGCAGTTGACCTGACATTGGACCAGGATGCATTCTGGGCTCCTCATAGGTGAAGTTATAGGATTGTCCTACCAGCAGAAGGCCCCAGTGCAGACTCAGGAAATACTGGAGTGATCCCTGCTGGGATAGGAACACCTTGTGGTGTATTGAGAGGGGGATCTGGATGTGTCTGCTTAGACTGCTGAAAAGAAAAGAAATTATTACTTTAATTGGGATTAATATGTGTGCTTTAGGAAATTGCCGTCATTATGTTGAACTGCTGAAATGCAGTGCTAATAAGAATATTGATATTTGCATTGTCACAAAACATTAAGGCCATTAAAGTTTATATGGTACGATGGTATTATTAGGAGCTATTTGTGTTTATTTATGCTCTAGTCATTATTCAGTTTTTAATGCTATATCACACTGTTTAGGTTTTTATGGTGCATTATCACTATGTAAATATATATATTTTTGCTGACCACAAAAGGAAAAGCTGCTGCATTGTTGCAGCTTGTGGGGATGCAAAAAAAAAAAAGCCCCAAAGCAAACAGGTTTTCTTTTAACTTTTCTTAAACTATTACTCCCTGGAATTATACAAACCCAGGATAGGATACTTTGTAACTATAAAAAACTGAAACTTCTGGGCTGAAAAAACTACTCACAAAGTCTGAGGCTCAGCTTCACTATGCTATGGCAGTTTCAAAAACCACTATGGACTCATACTGTCAGAAACTATGATCCTGTTTGTTGATGCTTGCTTGAAAACAGGACATCAGAGCACTCTGCTGTGACATAGCAGGCGAGCCAGTTTATATCCTTAACACCAAAACTATTTCGGTGCTACTAATGCTTCTGTCAGTTCAAATATAGAGCAATGCTGTTAAAGGTATTCAGTTATAGTAAATTAAGTATGGTCATCCATCCACGTATATCTTAAGTAATAAGAAAGGGAAAACGAAAAATAGGTCCAATATTAAGAGGTAATGGAACTGAAGCTTGGACTATTAATTTTATTATTTACTGGATTTTTATTTTAATTTAATGTAATTAAAATCATAAATTAAAAGTACATTGACTTATGGGTGGAGAAACATAGAAACAGGATTTACAGTTGCAATAAAAAGTATTCCTTGCTGTGTTTGTAGAAGACTAGATCCGAAATGTTGTGCTGATTAGTAATGTTTGAAGGGTAGTGCCTCACAGCAACAAGGTTTTAATTTCAAATCTGCCAGCCGAGACCTTTTTATTTGTATGCGTTCCTTCTGCCTGCATATATTTTCTAAACAAACTACCAAGTTGTTGAGAATGTGACAGATGGAAAGATGGTCAAGCCAAATGGCAAGCATTGTAAAAATATAAAACCTGTCCCAAATGTGTTGCATTTTGTCACTAATACGAAGGGATTAGGGGAAAAAAGTAAGTCAGTGCTATACCCAGGCAGGAAACTACAGACGAACTATCCAATTTATCCAGTGTCCAAATATAGTGACAATAATATTGAGCTACTTGTAGGATAATGGTGACATCCAGACATTGATCAGGATGTGCATTAATTTAAAAACTGAATGAACTTGTTGCCTTTGAAATGGTTGCTTCAAAAATGCGGACTAGGTCTGCAACCTCAGCTGCTATTGTTAAAGTAGCTTTGGTACATCAAGACTATGAAAAAGTGGTATTTAGACAGAGTCAGTCTACTGTCACTTTGATATTGAATAGGGTCAAATTAGTGAATACATCTGGCTGTTAATAATGTGGCTAATCCTGTGTTGTCTCCAGCTCCCTGTCCCTGTGCCCAGCTTTCTGGGGTGGGTGCCACTCGTTCATGGGATTGGTAGAGATACTGGGGACATGGGGCTCAGTTGGGAGCCTGTGGAACTGATTGTTGTGGGGGGGGGGGACAGCTTGCCTCCCACCAGATGACCTGTGCAGTCACCTTTTGATTGAAATTGGTTGTCCAGAGGTTGTTTTTTTTCTTACTTTGCACAAAGTACTTTGAGGAAAAGTAACTTTGTTCATTTATTAAAAGGATAAAGGAAGAGTAAAGTCCAATTTAATATGCTTTAGTTTCCAAAATAAAACGTGCTGAAATATCAGTATCTATTCTTGCATCATCATGGATGTACGGGCCACACTGAGTCTGTATCCATTCCCTTTCCTGCCGGTGCAGATAACTAGTTTGTAATTAAGAATATTTTTCCTTACCATAGTATAAAAAGCATGTATACAATCAAATTATGGCATGTCATACACATATCCAGAAAGAAAGTAAGGCTTGAGCAAAAATGTATTGTTCTAGAGCATACCTCTCAAGCTGTTCCTTACTTCTTTTTCTCCGCACGCACACAGTGGCTTATTCAGAGCCAGCATGACAGCTTGGTCCTGTGATGCAGAAAGTGATAAGCTCATCTCCAAGTCTCTGTGGTACTGGGAGAAGAGAGAAAATAAGAGAGAACGGGAGAGAGAATGAAAGAAAAAAAATTAGACCAGGGGAAATGAGGGAGAGGGAGTAAGTCAGAGGAAAGAGAGATAAAATGAGAAAATGGCAAAGAGAGCCCATCACATTTGGGCTTGCAGACCTGTGCCCAGAAGAGAGGACAATGTAGATGAGTAAATGATCCTCATTTGGACTCCAGCATGTAATCACAGAGTAGCCATTTACTGAGAAATACAATTCCAAGTCTGCCATTTGAAATAAGAAAACAGAAACATTTGGCGAATAATGAAAGACCAGTAATCCAGGATATAACTGCTGATGTGTCAGCAGAAATATACGTGTGATCATAAATAATCTTTAGCTAATGCCTCACCAAACAGTTTCAGCCCCCCTCACTCCATACCCCATAGCCGTGCACCACCGACCAATTTCCTCCACCATCGATTGGTGGTCCGTTCGAGCCGAGGAGAGAGAGGCAACTCTTCTTCCCTATGGATTTTTACGTCACAGCGATGACTGACTGCAAATAACCACTCGCCAATCATGTCCCACTTTCCAAGTGACCTTCCTCAAACACTCACACTTAGTGCTCAGATGCAATAGTGTAGTTTTATGGAAAATACACAGATAAGCTTTATTTGTCTAAAAATGTTTTTTGGGGTTGTTAAATGTTTAAATTGAGATTGTGTGCACTATAACTGTATCTAACCTTTGGTCATCACTGTAGCAAATCAAAATGTAATTATGCATGTGTTGGAGATGGGGATGGGGAGGTGAGGGGTCGATTAATAGCTTCAGACACTATACCTCAGAACAGATGTGTAAACAAAGCGTAGAGACCAAAAACAAATGGAGTCCTGTTTCATTTTTAAAAATAAATAGCACTGTTTTTTTCTAAATTATATACAGTTTTTTAGTGCAAAGAAATATCGTTAATAAAAATGAGAAATGTGTTTTCCTTTACACATTATATGACCAAAAAAAAAAAACAGTCATGAAAAATGAGCCTTTACTACTGTAGGCCTTTGATGCAGTTATAATAAGGTTATGTGAAAACTGTAATAACTTTCATGTCTCTATCAGATCATGTTCCATTTAAAATGAATTCCACAATTAGTTTGATCATCAGAATTTATCCAGAATACGGAGCTTTATAGTCTGCATAATGAAATGTAAAAAGCCATCTGCTCTTTAACCTGTGCAGATGATTTAGAAGGCCTGGTCACACTCTGATTTCATTAAATACATTTCACCTATTCCCTGGCTTCATTAATGGGAAAGGGAGGTTAAAGATAGCACTATGCTAATAGGGTGAGGTACACAGAGAGAGAGGGAAGGAGAAAGACAAGGAGGAGATACGGGAAAAGTTGGTAGTTTGAGGTCAATTAAAATTATCTTTCTTCTTGCCACTATAATACCCAGGTCAACAATGCAGTGTTGTGGGCATGAGTGCTAAATAATTTGCAATTTTCTTTCCAATATTGCAGTTTGTTTTGTGAAATGTGATGTGTGTGTGTTTTTAATCTTTAAATATGTAATACAGCAAAGCCAGATGAGAAACCGTCAAAGGCAATGGTATAGGAAACACTGTTGGATGAATCTCTCCAAGGAGAGCTGCAAACAGTTCGTGGAGGGGTTTTTTGTCAGTGTTTTATATCTTGTGAGATTTGTACTACCTCCTGCTGTTGCAGCATGGGTTGTAACCACTCAACGGAAATGGGAAATGGGCCCAGTTGAGGTTTATTGTTATATTAAAGTTGATTTATCGTTTTGGAGAGTTCTGTGTGTGACGTTCTGCTGACTGTGGGTCAAACTGTGAGTAATGTGATCTTGGATTTTTACTTATGAAATTACCACAATAACAGTAAAACACATCTTTACCGCCTGGATTCAGTTGTATGAATTCAGGCCAAGAACTTAGTTGTGGTTTCGGGACACCAGGATATATCCAAAAGGATAAGCTTAACACAGAATACTGAGGGGAGAACAAGGCCACTTGCTTGTTTCTGTACAATTACAAGAAAAAATCTTTAGTTAATAAACATTCTGAACGCAAATAAATTAAGATTTAATGTTCTGAATAAAAACAATGCAGTACCAATTATAAATGAAAGTCATAAATTACATCTGTCTAGATCACTAAGACTATTACCACTTAGTGATCGATATCTAGGTGTTCTAAAACATTTTTCCAGGAAGATAATTTAATGGCATTATGCAAAGGTTTAAGCACCCCAAGAGATTTGAACACTCAGATAACTTTTCCCAAGGTCTGGGCCTTTTAATGAGCTTGTTAGGACTAAGTCATCAGCAGAAAAGGCCAAGTGACGCACATCTCAACGCTTTATAAATACTCACTCACTTGAACCTTGACCCAACAATCATCAGCCTCTTTAAATCATCTGACTAACTATCTGAAGGTTTAAACAATCCACGCCTATAAAGCAGGAAGAGGAAGAGGATATAAGAAGAATGCAAAGCAATGCAAAGATGTTTCCTCAGTTTGTAATGTAACTAAGAAACTCCAGTAAGCTAACAATGGGAGTGTGCAAGACCATAAAAAATAAATAATATACTAACTTGAAGAACTGATAAAGATATGTTCAAATCTCTCATTGCCACAAAAGACCGTCAAGGATATTCAGCATAGTGGAGCGTTGTCCTTCGGAGCAGCGATACATGCCCAAATATGACCCTTATGGAGGACTTGCCAGAAGAAAGCCTGTTCCTTGATATTCACAACAAATCAGCATCAGATGTTTGCAAGTTAATATCTAAACAAGTATGCTGCAGCTTGCTGCAAACAAGTCCTGCGGACTAACGATGTTAAAATGAAACTTGTTGCCTTGAATTTGCACAGATATGTTGAAAAGGTTTTAAAAAGGGTGCAAAAGTTAATGAAAAGAACACTTTTCCAGTTGTTATACATTTGGTTGTATCGATTATGCTTTGGTCAGCAATGTGTGGCAGCTAGTAGACCAGAGAAATATTTGCTGGTAAAAGCAAGGATTAAATTCAATTAAACACCAGCAAATTCTGGAGGCATAAATCAAAGTCTCAAAAAGTGGTTGATACTGAAAAGGGCAATACTTCTAATTGCACCTTAGAAATCTACACTGAGCCACCTCAACAGGCCCCGTCCGAAAGTGTCAGTGTGGTAGGGACAAGAGCAGCACATAAACAAAAGGGACCAAAGTCCGAAAACCAGAATCCTCTTGCGGAAATAATGGGTGACTAACTTTATCTTTAGGCTATTTAAACTGTTTCTTATTTCAGAATAAAAAAGATGCAAATAAAATAGTGATCATACTCAAAATATTTAAGATATGTTCACTTATCTTGTCAAAAAAGCTTAACATAGTTTCAAAAACGTTTACCATGGTATGTGCACATCTTTGCACAGTTGTAAACATTCATCATCATTATTATTATTATTATTATTATTATCATTCCAGTGCAGTGCTCCCTTTCAATAAAACAGAAGCTTTAGCCACATGGTGTATTCAAATGTAATAATACTACACTATATTCACACGTTAACAAGACTGCACACTGTTGTGTAGTCATAAAAAATATTCCTACTTCTTTCGGCTTGCAAAAGTCATACAATGGCCAAGCATTAAAAATGCATCAGATGGACTTAAAAGCAGAGGACTTTTACACTGCATTCATTACTGTATCAATTTACTGTGCACTGAAGTTATTATGAAAAACGCTTCTGATATTCATATCTGCTTTTGCAGTTTAAAAATAGGCTGACTTCAGTGATCAGTTATTTTATTATACAGAGTGATTTCCACTATTGCACTCTTTTAGTAAAGTTAGTTACAACGAAGACATACTGTATGTACAGCTGCTGACAAGAACAAGTTGTAAAATAAATGTAAAGCGGTGTCAGTTATCCATCCAGAAAAACAAACAGGTAAATGTTTCTTTAAAACGTTCATGTATGTCAATGTTTACAACTGAGAAAAGGCACAAAGTAACCTGTGAAATTTAATCTTAATGTTTGCATTTTGTTCATTTGTGTTTGTTGATATATGCTTAACCACTTACCAAGGAATGTGTATTATATGTGCCATGCTGTGACATCATATCACATATTGGTAGTTAAAAAAAAACGTAATCACTGTAAATTTTGATGTTTGATGGAATAGACAAGGTATTCTTAATCTCATAAATTATTGGGGTTTATGTTATAAGAACAGAGAATTTGGGGATGTCTGCCCACATACAGTGTTGTTATCTTGAGGTGCATATATGTAAACACACAAGTATGTCTTGTTACCAAAAATATTTTTAAATAGCTTTTACAATAGTTGTGCACTTAATTTTCTTCTTGTCATTGTTTTTCCTAGATTTTTCTTTCAAAGCTTAAATATAATAATAAGCAAACCCAGAGGCAATTTTTCATCCACTGAGTTTCCTGTTGCTTATCCAGGTCCAGGTTGCAAGAACATCAGTCTAAGCTGAGATGCCCAGCACTCCCTCTTCCCCTTCACCTCTTACAGCTCTTCTGGAGAGACACCAAGGTGTTCCCAAATCAAGCCAAAGATATAATCTCTCCATCATGTTGTGGGTCTGTCAATGTTTCTCCTCCTGGGAGGACAAAAAACCTCCCCTTGGAGCCACCTATGAGGCATTCCAGACAGATGCGTTATGCACAACTGGGTCCTTTCATTGTGGAGGAGTAGCAGCTCTAATGGAATGGACTGGCCAAGTTTCTTGGACAAACTCTCATGTATAAATCCTTCAGAGAGAGAGGGAGAGAGAGAGAGAGAGAGAGAGAGAGAGAGAATAAAGAGCTGGTCCAGTGTTCCACAACAAGGGCAAAAACAGCATTGTGCCTTCTTAATATACAATTCAACTCCAGTTCCTGACATGCAAGACTAAAGCTACGAGACTGAAGTAAGAGAACATCCTGTGGTTCTCCTTGTTGAAAACCACCACAATGTTCTGTCAGTGTTACACAAATGTGACAGCCAGGACAGCCTGTAAATATCTAGAACCTTGACAAACTCAGGGAGAATCTCATCTAGCTCATGACAAAAGGAGCTAAGGAGCAGTGTTGGTCAAGTTACTTGAAAAAAGTAATCAGTAACTAATTACTGATTACTTCCCCAAAAAAGTAATCCCGTTACTTTACTGATTACTTATTTTCAAAAGTAATTAATTACTTAGTTACTTAGTTACTTTTTAAAAACACAATTTACAACCTGAATAGGTGATAAAGCGATAGATCTTTCAGCCCAATTCTACTTTTTCTGCATAATCCATCATACAAAATGTAATCAAATGGAAAAGTCCCTTTTTAAAACTTGTTTTATTAGTTTTAATCTTTTAACTTTATGCATCAAGCAAAAATTTAATTATATGCAACATTCTCTGACTGGAAGACATTTGTTTAATATTTAAACCTATTTTCTGCACATTCCAGCACATAGTTTTGTTTTTTTTGTGTTTACACTCACTCTTTCAAATAGATGTAAGTAAAACACAGAAGGAAATAAATAAAGTCAAAGACTAGCGGTTCTTTTGCTCTATTTTCACCTGTAGAGCAGGAGTGGGGTAGGCGGAGGTTTACCCACAAACAGTGCAGGTGTGTCGCAGCAGTCAGTGGAAGAATCCGGGAGTTTCTCTGTGAATTTCCCATTACGTCATAGCGCACTCGGTGCTTTCTTGGAAGTTTAGTGGTTTTTTTCGCTGTAAAAAGAAGTTTTCTTCCCACGCACAACAGACACTAATGTTTTTGTCACTTTTTGTGGAATCAAACTCAAAGTAAGGTCAGTACTTCCACGCTTTAAACGCTGCACGCTCATACTCTCTCCCGCACTCGATATATGATCCACTGTTGATCTGCACACAGCTGTTGTCACGAACGTCGCACTCGCTTACGTCACTGTCATGAGACACTCTCGCAAGAAAATCACAGTTTTAGTAACGCAGTTACGCAGCATTCCTACGGGAAAGTAACGGTAATCTAATTACCGTTTTTGCAATAGTAATCCCTTACTTTACTTGTTACTTGAAAAAAGTAATCGGATTACAGTAACGCGTTACAAGTAACGCGTTACTGCCCATCTCTGCTAAGGAGTTGGTTAACTATCTCAAGTCCAAGTGCAAGTTTTGTCCATAGTTTAAACTAAACTGTTCCCTTTTACATGGTTTAACTTGGGTGTGGCACAGCTGTAGGGGCTTTGGCAGTAGCCGAGCATTGCAAAATACAAAATAGCAGTCTTTCCCAACCACTGTGGCCGCGGCATCTTGGGGGGGGCGTGAGAAATGATCAGGTGTGCCATGGAAGATTATCTGGTTCCTGATTATCTGGACCTGGGTCCTGGAGAAAATTCAGACCCAGACGAATGTGTGATTTTTCTAATGTGAAATATGTGCCATGGCTCCCAAAAGTTGGGAAACACTGCAATATAGTACTCTTATAAAGAGTAGGTACATACATAGACTCTTAGAATTATAACCTGGCCCTTTAGTTTTGTGATAGCCCATCCTCCAAGTTTCTCACTCCTCTCTGTTTACTTTAGTAGTAGAAGCAGCTGCACCTGATAGGATGATTAGTGTGGACTCACTTGGCAACAGGGCAAATGTACGGTAATGCTGAAGGGATGAAATTGAGTTTGACATTCCATAATACACGTAATATGTACCCTAATACTTTGAAAAATATATATATACTCAGTATTCTCAAACATATTTGCATTGGCTTAAGTCAACTCCATCTGAGCATTGAAGAAAAAAATCAAATATGTGCGCCACTGCACATATTTGCAAGTAGATCACTGCTTTTGTGCTTTGATCTACTTGCACTTGTATTTTCCACTTGAATAGAGTGGATTTTTTTATCTTATAATATATCTTTGGATGGACGACCATTCAGCAGACTGTCATTAAATCTGATTATCCCCTGACTTCTTTAGCACCACCAGACAGTCAGATTTTTACTTGGTTTGTTAACCAAATTCTTAATAATGTGTTATTGATGTCCTTGTGAGCACAGTCACAAGATAATAGTATCATATGGCTCAAAACACAGTTTTCCCCAAACCCCACAGATTACATTCACCGTTGTCCTGGCACTGATTTATTAGGCATGTAAATCAAATCCAGAGTAGGGTTAATACTTTTTTTCACTTGGGTTAACTGAGCCTTAAATTTTCTCTTCAGGTAAAGCTTACACTCGTATGGGCTTACAGATGTTTGTCAAATAAAATACAGAATTTCCCCGTATATCAGTGGCAGTCGGCCAAAGTCTTAGAAGAAATATTGAAAGATAAATGATGCTGTGAAGGTGTCATCACGAACTGCCTGGAGAGAACACTCGGCTTGACATTGATGTAGTGACATGAAACAGTTTTATAACTGTTCACACAAACAAAAACACAATTTACAATGTCATCTGATGAGTTTTGACATGTTCTTTTATTATTGAACCAATTACCTCATGTGTACCACTGACAGATGTCTTCATGAATTTCGGATGGTCTCTTGGCCTTCCTCTGCTACCACCTACTATGCCTTAATCACTTAAGGAGGTGAGGAGAATGCTTGAACATGGCAGATCACTGAAGTATTTAAAGTCAAAACCACTAAAAGGAACTCTCACAAGTAAACCTGCTCAGTAACATTTCATCGATGAGAACAAACATTCTTGGGTTTAAGCACAGAATGGATGTGTTTTTTAAGTATTCTTTATGTTGCTTTATCAGTTTTTAAATATTTACTCCACAAACAAGCAAACCTAACTTAATATGACTTCCTATTTAGTCACAAAAATGTAGCAGAACACACGAAACCCACTTCCACGCAGAGACGTTTTTACTAGCTGTCCTTATTTGTAAGGATACAATCCTTTCCAGGTGATATTAACAATAAATGTCTGTTGAGCTTTCACTGCCTCCATATGCTTTATGGTTTAAGCTGAAATACAGTAAGCAGTGCTACAATGGGTGCCATGGGTGTGCTGCAACCATGACATTTAACGGGCTCACAGAAATCTATCCAAACAGGTTACAAGCTTTTCTGGTTAAGTTATGATCGTTTCAGACAGCTTTTTATTAACAACAAAGTCCTACAGTAAAATAAAGTGTTTCCCATTTCTGCTGCGGTCTCCCTGAAGACTGTAAAGGAAACATGACAGACCATATTAATCAGTGTTCGATGTTGTGTAGTTTCTCAAAAACAGCAGCCCTCAAAAATAAAGTCTCTGATATGCAATATGCCCAAGTAGGCTTATTTTATATTATTGATTCAGCTCAAAGGCTTAGGGTTAGGGATCTTAGAGAAAACAAAAACAGAGTTTAATGTTGGGGAAGGGGTTAAAATGATCTTGTTTGGAACAGCTTGCAAAATATTCGATTAATTGGCATATGATCCATCCATACATTTTCTTCCACTTACCCAAATAAGGGTCACGGTTGGCCTGAAGTCTGTCACAGGTATCAATCTATTGTAGGGTGAACACGGAGAGCCATTCATACCTACAGTCAGCAATTAGCCTATAATATATGTGTTTGGACTGTGGGAGGAAGAGAACCTACACAGACACATGGAGAACATGCAAACTGACACAGAACAGCAACATTAGCGGAAAGAGTGAATAATTTGAGTAATATGGGGGTAAAACATCCAAGAAAAGGATGCAAGGATAAATGAGGAGATTTCATTATTTCAAATAATGAAATTTGAAGATTTCATTATTTCTGGTCATTTCAAAGGTATAATGGGAATCTGGAGACAAGGCCAAACATTGTAGTTGTTTTGAATGATTAAACAGTATCATTGATTCTTGAAGAACTATGTCTTAAACTATCAAAACGTTTACCCAGTATGACAAACTGAATGAGCAATCAATGAGTAGTCCATTTGTCAATTTTGGTTTCTGGTTCTGACTAAAAATGAAGGCCAGTAATAGGCAGAGAGTAAGCAATGTGAGAATCTGTAGGACGAGGAAAATGAAGACGTTCAGGCCAGACGGGGAGAGCAGGGAAAGAGTATGGGGAGTTAGAAGCACAATAACTGGTGATCAGTGTGACTGTGGTTGACCTTGAAGTCAAGCATGGGATGAGGGAGGCTGGAAAAATCATTCAGCCATATCTAAGCCACTATACTCTTAGAGGTATCATCCAGTAACTGTAAGTGCTGCAGTGTAATACAGTTCACCCACTTTTCATTGGACTGCCAACTGTCCATACTCTCCCTTCCTCAGTTGTTTTGAGAATTATTTGCTGCGTGTTGGAAGGTGTATGATCACCATCCCTGTTTAACCCTGCTACAGACAGTTGAAGCTGCTTGTGGCAACATGAATCAGGGGTCTCTCATGATAGGCAATGCTTTTCATGCAGCCCTTGCTCAAGCCAACACTGAATTCGATGTGAATGAAATCGTATGACAGACCCATGAAAAAAGTGAAATTAAAGGTAAGTTTTTAATGTGCTTTCATCGAGCACAAATATTGTCATGTTCTTACACTGCAGTTTTGGAGGTGGGACATTTTAATTTGCGTGTAATGTCAAAAAAAAAATCACATTTTATGTGTTTGAAGTTTCACAAAAAGAAAAACAAACTGCACATTTTGTTTTATTAAAAATGAAACATTATATTGGTTTTATGTTAGGTTTTGTGGTCTGTTTGTAGGGTTTTGTGAAATAGCCTAAGGTTTCTAACACAAAATCAGATAATATTGAATGGCTGTGATCTTTAGGCCCTCAGGCAGAGAGGCGTAACACTATTCTGCAGTTGGAACAGAAGAATGTGATCAGGAAGGCTTCAAAAATATCATTGAACACAGTGGTCAGCGCATTAAAAAATGTAAGTTAAAACTCTACTATGCAAATATTATTATTAGTAGTAGTAGTGGTAGTAGTAGAGGAACTTCTTCCTTCAATACAACATAAAATTGGATTGCAATAATTTGCAGATCATAGTTGTTGTTTTTTTGGAGGCAATTTATACATGATTTTCATAAATTTATTTTTGTTTTGTTTTTCACCAGTTTGAGTTTCAGCATGAAAAACATGACAAGGTCAAATACTTGACCATTTACTAATTGCCAGTAGAAGGAGTATAGGTCTGCCTTTGTTAAGCCAGTATCAGGAGTTTAAGAAATACTGAAGAGGTATTTCCTATGTTTCCTATGTTACTTAAAACATTACTCGAAAGCTTAAGCCCTGACAGCTTTCCCTTATTACTTTGTTGTTCTCTGTCTGAAACAGATGTTGGCTAATAGGTCTCCTAATCATTTGTTCTACAGACCATAAACCATAATATAACTCTACAAACTGCTCAATGTGTTAACCTCGCTAAAACAAGCAATCTACAGATATTCTAATGATCGCTATTCTTCTCTAACAAAAGTAAAACGCAAACAAAAGAAAGTTCTCTAACCGACACTGATGATCATGTAAAGCATTTTAACAAAAAGAGCCTCTCAGTCCTGCTGAACTGCTTCAAACTGCCCAATATGCACAATGTATAAGTATTTACAATTTACTATTTACAAGGACTATTTGCAAAAAGCCTTCAGCTAACCACAAAGAAGTCAATTCTCACAATTTAATTATTAACTTCTACTCAAGGCTTCTCACTTAGTCTCATTTTAACAGGTGGCTCCTTGTTGTTGGCAGAAGAGTGGAGGAGAGGGGCAGCTGGAGGTTAAGAGCCTGTTGTCCATTTACTGATCCAATCCACATACAGCATCTTGTTTAAACTGGCCAATCAGCAATCTTTACATGTTTCAGCAGCAAGCATGCAGACACGTTGGAGGGAGGAAAGAGAGAGAGCAGCACACACACATACACACACACACAAGCTACTGGGAGGAGCCGCACATGTAAACAAACATCCCTTTTATGTCTTGAAAACTTAAACGTAAAACTTCATAAGCCTATTAAGCTGTTTTGGGTTATCAGTAAAGTTATTAGTGCTTACTAATTCCTAATTCATTTTCATTCACATTTCACACTCAAGAATATAATCAACGGTTAGAATTACATTTCTGTCAGTGTGTTTTAATAAATGAGTTAAGCTCAAATTTATTTATTTATACTGTACAGCCCCAATTCACAACATTAATTGCCTCAAGGTGCTTTATATTGTGAAGACTCTCCAATATTCAAGAAAAACCATCCATCCGTTTTCTGCTGCTTATCAGTGTTTGGGTCGCGGGAGATATCATCTCTCCAACGAGTCCTGGGTCTGCCCCGCAGGCTCCTTCTGGTAGGACATGGCCAGAATACCTCACCTAGGAGTTGTCCAGGAGGCATCTTAGTCAGATACCTGAACCACTTCAACTGCTCATTTGCAGTGTTGGTGTTGCATGTAACTGTTTTTGAAGAAGCACTTGGTGACAGTGGAACTGAAAAACTCCCTTTCAACAGGAAGAAACCTTTTCCTGTTGAAACCAGCTATCTGCTATGACCATTGGGGGTTGAGAAGGAAGCAGAGAAAGAGAAGACAAAAGACTGACAATTAATGAATCACTAGAAAGTCTGCAATTTTGAAGTTGTTCTTGTTTTGGCATTGCTCACCACCAACGTGAATGAACTGGTGCTCAGCATCTTGGGTTGTTTCGCACTGTTGGTCTTTTCTTGGGAATGATAGGAGTGAGGAGTTGTACTTCATGGTATGTCTAGGGTACCCCTAGGCCGGGGATGTAATCTTTAAACTGACCATATATTTTGCCTCCTCATTTTTCCACTCACCACTTTGTTGCTGAAGCGTTTTTTTTCTGAACTAGGGCTGGAGCTTAGCTAACATTTTAAGGGTTACAGCCTAGACAAATTACAAGAGTGATCAAGAGAAAGACATTATTCATGCTCATATCCACACCTGCAGTCAATTAAGAATATTAGGTTAATTAGATTTAGCATAATATGGCCTTAAACTGCCCTGGCTTTTAACACACTATGACCCAAGCATTTTGGTCTTACTTGAATTAGTTTAGTTATTGTTTTAATTCTTTTACTGTCCTTTTACTGTTTTTTACTGTTATTATTGTATTACATTGTTGCTTTTTAATACCATTTTTATATTGTTAAGCACTTTGTGCAGCATCGGCTGTTTGAAATGTGCTATATAAATAAATTTGACCTTGACCTTGACCTTAAACTGTGGTAGAAAACCAGAGCATTTAGAGATGTGTGTGTGTGTGTGTGTGTGTGTGTGTGTGTGTGTGTGTGTGTGTGTGTGTGTGTGTGTGTGTGTGTGTGTGTGTGTGTGTGTGGGCCTGAAAATTAACAGTGCATCACAATTTACCCAAATAAGATTTCCAAATGGGAGATGTCTAGTGATTGCTTTTCATGGGTATGCGGCTGCAAGAAGTTTTGCTATTATGATTATTATTAGTCCAAATTATATATCATATAGCATACTATAAAGGGTGGGAAAACCAGGACCTCTCTATTTCTCTCTCTCTCTTTCTCACTCTCTCCCTCTCTCTCACACACACAGAGAGAGAGAGACACTGAGGAAAAAACAGACCAAGTAGAGACAGTGAAAGGGTTTGTTACATCTTTGCAAAAAATTATCAGTGAAATCTTTTAAGCTGCCACACAAATTAATAAATCAGTGTGTACACTACAGAGCAGAGCTATCTGATGAAAAAGTTTTCACAATATGCTGGGAAAGAAGAAATAAAGCTTTTCAAAAATCCTCAAACAAGCACAACTTTGTGTATAGTAAAAAAAATAAATAAAATACAGTATCGTTCCCTCATTTGACAGTATTCAGTTTATGCCTTTAACCGACATTTTAGAACATGCTAGCACAAATTCTTGGCTTCCCTTTATCTCTCCACAAACTCATGCTTACATCTGTAAAAACCACACAAACACACACTCATACACAAACATCCAGGCCTGCAGCTCGGTAGACTGCTAACAGGCTTTGCTGTCAGCTTTCCACCAGACGAAAGGATGTTTTTCAACACATAGCTACAACCTCACTGCATTTTGCATCCAGACCCCTAAGTGACCCTTCAGACTATAGCAGTGAGTCACAGTAGGGGAAAGCAGGGCCTACGCACTGACAATGTCCTCCCTTTGCATACAGATAGAGGCTCTGTGCTCCTCTCCAATTTAACCTCTCTGCATCTTCATGCGTATTATTTGTCTAAAACACTGTTTGTTCTGCAGGCGTAGGAAATTGAGAACAGGAAATAGAAGCCTACACGTAACAAGAGACTCATGTTGATCACTATAAAGAGGACAACCTTCTGTGTCCCATCTCCATACTTCATAACAGTGTTTTTGCAGATTATGCAGTTATTATGCATGGAGTTAGGAATACTATTTTTACAGAGAGGGTGAAGGGGAAAGCAGGGAGAACATAGAGATGACTGCAAAACACAAAACTGCCTGTTGTTAAATCCCCTAAGCAGATGGCTGCCCCTCCCTGAGCCTGGTTCTGTTGGAGGTCTCTTACTGTTAAAAGGGAGTTCTTCCTTCCTACTGTCACTAGGTGCTTGAACATAGGTTGTCTGTGGTCGATGGGGTTTTCTCTCCAGTTTCATGCAAACGTTCCTCCCAATGTAAAGTGCCTTGACACAGCTGTTGTGCACAGAATAAAACTAAATCAGAAATTAAATTAAAAGTGAAACAACCCATTTAAATATTCAGTCATTACTAAGTGAATTTTTATGAGATCTTTCTGAAGCTGTATTACACACTGTGATCAACTCTCCCCTTTTCTTTGTTGTCTGCTTTGTAGGCATGAGCACCACACACTCAGCACATTCAGATTTACTTTGCATCAAGTGCCTCTGCTTTGTACTGAACTAGCAGGTATTGTATGCTTTTAAGTGTTGAGCTTTGAGGATTACACAGTTTCTAATAAAGGGTGTTAATTTGAATTAATCATCACTGGTGACTTGGATAGTGATGGGTTTTTTTATGTATCTCCATCTTTTTTGCTCTTGAAATTTAAACCACACTGCTAGTAGGAAAAGCGTTACTCCTCAGCCTTCTGGTAGACACACTTATGATATCAATTTCAAAATCCTGCACTGTCTTGTTTTTGAGTCATTACATTCACAAGATTTTCAGAAACACTGACCTCTAACTTTGACCTCAAGGTTGAGGTCACTGAGATTCATGGTTCTCCAAGATTTTTAGTAGATTTTAGTAGATGCAGCTGTGGTATCAATTTAAAGGTCCTACGTTGCTTCATTCATCTATGCCGCCCACCCACCCGTCTGTCCATCCGGTTGGTGGTGTGACAACATTAACCCATCACCTGTGATAAAAAAAGGCCAGAAATAGGAGTCAAAGCTTCCACATAAATCTGCTGGGGTTATCGATCTTCTAGTCAGCAGGGTTTTCACCTCCTACATATCTTAACATTGCATTTGATGTTTTATTTATCAAATAGTTCTGTGCTTTGGTTCATGTTTGGTTTTGTGATCACTGAGAAATTGCTTAGAGTTTTTAAACAAAATCACCTGTTTTGATGGTACCTGACAACTGAATGGCTGTTGACAGCTGTTATCAGGGCTTCTTCTGCCTACAGAGAGGCTGTCACCTCATATCAGCTCATTCAGTGAGGTCAGTTTGCCTTGCTGAATGGATGCAATAACGAGCATTCTACTGTATTTCCAATTTAACATAGAAGCAGAAATCCACATTCAAACGCTCAGGTTCAAAATCTGTATTTTAACTGGCATTACTGTGCAGCATTGCTTTCATTTTCACAAGATATTTGAACGTCACCAAACCTACTTAGTTAGGAAAAATTAGATTTAGTCCCTCAAAGTACTTAATTAGTGTTATAAAAAGAAATCACTGTTTGGGTAAAGGTCATGTTATAAACCTATATGTGGCAGGCATGGTTTGCAGCGCGGCAGCAGTGGAGGCCGACACACCAGAGCGCCATCAGCAATCACGCCTCACCTGCATAAAAAGAATGAACTGGGTCCTGAGGTTGTTGTTGTGTGGTGGCAGCTTTTCACTGTCACCAGCCGAGTGCTGCAAATGGCAACAACCAAATAAAGGTGCTGAAATGTATGAACTGTGTGGCTGGGTCCGTCATGCGTGCTACACTATATTTGCTAGCTTATGACAATATGCGACAATTCAACACTCGAGAGTTTATGTGCACTGCTTCATATGACCACTAGATGTCTACATCATCTTCGTTGCTCTCTTTGTACAGTGGATAATGGCATCCCATATAGCCTGCTAGAAGCTAAAAGAGTAAGCCTTTTGGTGAAAAAAATACAAACTGTAGAACTTCTGGCAATCATTGCATTCTTTCTCAAACAGAATTACAACCACACACAGTGATGCAGTATGTGCATGGAACACACACAGAAAGAAAAATGCACAATGGAAGAGACAGGCCACATTTGTCTATGATTGACATTTCCTCTGTCTCCTTGTCTTTGGGGCATTTGTGGTGTCATGTGGAGGGCTTTAATGCCAGTTCTTCAGTCTAGTCTATTGTGAGTGTTGTCTACTTCATCTCTGTCTGGTATGTCAGGACAGCTTTAGCAAGTGTATTTCTTACACTCACAGGCTATTACTCTCTGCCTCTTTTTTTCCCTCTCTCTCTCTCTCTCACTCTGTGTGTGTGTGTGTGTGTGTGTGTGTGTGTGTGTGTCCCTCAAATGTTCTCTCAATTCACCCGTTGCACTTCTGACCTTTTACCAGACCAGAGGCTCATCCTTATGTGTAATAACCTAACTGAAACTACAT
>NW_024582663.1:341555-388416 GCF_018398535.1 Haplochromis burtoni
TCTCTGTCTGGTATGTCAGGACAGCTTTAGCAAGTGTATTTCTTACACTCACAGGCTATTACTCTCTGCCTCTTTTTTTCCCTCTCTCTCTCTCTGTGTGTGTGTGTGTGTGTGTGTGTGTGTGTGTGTGTGTGTGTGTGTGTGTGTGTGTGTGTGTGTGTGTGTTTTATTATACCACAAAGACTTGGGCACTCAGAGTTCTAGATAGTTGTAGATATGAAGATAGTTGTTTGGGCCAATTTTTTGTCCCAGTCCAGCCCTGAATTGCATGTATACAATCACCAGTCACATGTGATAAAAATGAGCCTAAATTCATTTACTTTGCCCCCAAATAAAATTTACATTATACTTGTACCTCTTACTTCTACGCTAAACACAACAGTACAGTACGGTACACACATGTCCTTGTACCAAAGAGAACGCTGAACAAACAATACTGTAGCCTGTTGCTGCTGACAAGCTAAAAAAGTGTTGGGTGGATCAGTCGAGCCACTTTTTTCTAACCCATTTACAGAGACAGGGCAGTGCTTGCACACAGAATAAACAGCGAGCAGACTGTGAGAAGGTATTTGCTGAGTCTGATGAAATGTGTTGCTTATGATTTACTGTACTTATTTTAATGGTAGCAGCAACTTTGGCTGCACAGTCTTATTATATCTCTGAACTTTTTAAACATTTTAAAATCTACTTAAAATTCAGACAAATCAATGCCAGCGTCTTTAATGAGAGTCTCTTCAATCTCGTCTCTTGTGGGTTTCGCCTACTTCATCTTCGTCTTGTGTGCCAGGACAGCTTGTGTATTTCCTATGCTCACAGGCTGACTATTATTCTCTGCCTCTTTTTTTCATTTCCACTGTTCTTGTCTCTCTCTCCGTCTTGCTCTTACTTTTTGTTTTGTTGTGGGTTGACATTTTTATTGATATTGTTTCATATCTTTCTGAGCCCTGCCTAAAACCTGACTGCTCAACACTCCTTTACTTACCTGTTAAAAATCATGTCCTGGCTGCCTGAGTGGGGTCGGCATTCACACAGTGGGAGTATTTTTTTGTGCTATCTGCTTTGTGATAGCATCACAGATGTTTGTAAATAATAAAGGTCATATTATCAGCTGTGGATATGTTTTTCTGGTGTTGGTGCAATATGTACTTTACTCTCACATTCTTGGCCTTCTGTACAATAAAAAACAAAATCATTTTCACTCAGAGTTGTAGTGCAAATGTGCAATAAAAGGAACTGTTTTATGATTTTTCTATCCATGCAATATGGAAATAATATTTAAAAGTTATCTAGAAGTCAAAACATAGTTGAATGATTAGGAATTTAGCACAGTAATGAGTAACATTACTGCTACACAAAAAATGTCATAGTGATGTGATGTGATAACATCAATGTTTTGAACCCAGTAGAGACAGTATAATATTGCACTTGAACAGCTGTTGTCCAGGGTTGATTCCTGGACTTAAATAGCTTTTGTGCTTCTTAGAACAAGGTATAAATGATAAGGCATAAGTTTAAACATTACCATCAACTCCAAAGTATAATGTTTTAAATAACAATACACTTAATTTAAAATGTGCCTATACTAATGAATCTGTCTTTAAACGGAAAAGAGTTCATTGTGATTGTATTTCAAAGAGCAACAAGCGTTACAGGCCTAATTCTTAACCCTTTAAAGTGTGTACCATTAAAAAATTGCCAGAAAATTCTAGCTTTTTGAAAATCGAGAGTTTATTGAACCATCAATTTGTTTAAACATTTTCTTTTATTCCGATATATGACTTTCAATTTACATTATATTTGCGACATCTGTTTCTTGTGATTGCTTAAAAATGTATTGTGCAATGCACATCACTCATGATGATGCAGAAGTCTCAAAAACTCACAACAACTCTGTATGTATCAAATATTATACAGTAGGCATTAAGAGGTACGATCCTTAAAGATAATAAAAGGACTTTAAGCAGATCTACTTTACAACATGCCAGCATTTTTCATCTGAAGTGCCTCAAACAAAATGTTCCTTATGGGAAATTCTAATGTGTAAGGAGAATTTGTGACCAGGTAGAGCTTGAGGCTCAATCTCAGCACAGTGTCATGTTTTCAAGATTTGGGGTATAATGTGCACTAGAGCCAAACACTTTGCAGACACACAAACTTACAACAAAGATAGATGTTTCTTGTTATAACATACAGTACAGAGACAGAGAAAATTAAACAATCAATGAATAGCTATTATTAAGAGTGATGATGTACTGAGAGACATCTTCTCTGAACCACCATTAGTCTGTTTCACTACACAAAGGCAAAACACACCGAGACATTTGTTGATTTCTCTTTTCAAAAGGTGCTATTCATCTTTGACTATAAAGCCTAATTTGTTATCTATAGGCTAATTTTTCTCTTACTTTGGAAGCACCTAAAGATATTTGCAGGATAGTATACCAGAACACAAGTATGCTGCACATGCAGGCAATGTTAATTATCCCATGGCTAGACAGTACCTGGTCTTCCATATTAATAACCCATCCACATTTAGAAGTCTTTAGAATTCACCACATCCTTCTATCCATATGAAGAGGTGACAGACAAAGTGGATTTGACCAAATGGAAGCCTTTTTGAATCAAGCATGGGTGTGTGTTGTGGCTATATTACATTAAACCACTGGGAAATAGGACTTATTCAATTATTCATATGTAGCTATAAGGGCTGAGTGTTCTAAAAGAATAGCAAAAACATTTATTGATGAACAAATACAAAACAATGAACACGCTCAGATCACAGTGTAAGCACACGATAGGAAACAGAAATACAAATAGCATACTCGCACCTTTGATGAATAACACAATTCCTCTGAAAATGAACAGGTTGTATTAATTATATAACCTGGCTTTCAAAATTCACATTCATATATACGCAGTTAATCAACGTCGCTGACAGGCTATGACAGCGTCCTTATGTGCCGACACCGGTGTTTTAGCTAGTGTAGCTGTTGCTGTTCTGTGAGTCTATGGTGCAAGTGGTGTGATATGCCCATGTAGAAAGGACGGCACTGCGATGCTGGACTTGCCCTTACTCTGGGCTCCCTCTTTATTCTGGCAACTGGTACATAGAAAACAGCACACAGTCGTCATCAACAGTGTGAAAAGCAACTGCAACACTCAGTTCACCAGCTTGGGAGTATTTTCCTTTTTTTTCCCAAACATAACACTTAACAAATCACTAAGATATATTTATACAACACAACATCAACAAAGTCTTTCTTTAAAGGTTCTAGCTGAAACCAAACCTGTGATCATATAGTGGCAGTATTATTTATTTATTTTTCTCCTTGTGGTAACTGAGAGATGAGAGACATTATATCTCCTTTTTCCTAACTAACAACAACAATAACATATAAAAACAGCTTTTCTATAATAAAACAATCATTGTTCATCTTTTTTTCCCCCTATACAACAGCATCAACTAAAACTTATACTTAACAGCGCCTACCTGGTACAAAGAAAACAGCACACAGTCGTCATTAAACAGTGTGAAAAGCAACTGCAACATTCAGTTCTGTTAACAATAATTAGAACAATTACAATCTCATAGAGAAACATTAGAGCTGAGTACAAGTCAAAAAGCACCCAACTAGCTAACGAGTATTAGCTTAGCATGCTAACTAAAAAAAGCTACTCGTGAATAAAGTTACTACCCATGCATCAAAATGCCTGTAACTTTCAGGATACATGCTAGTACTGTTTACAATCAAAATACATGTTGACAATTACCACTGTAAGAATGTTTTCATTAATACACATACAAAATTGACAACAGCATCACTCACAAGCACCTACCACCAGCTTGGGAGTATTTTCCTTTGCTGAGGCATGGGCTGTGCAGCAATTTGGAACCTTAACAGTTGCAGTTGCGGTATTTGTCCACCAGGTGGCTCCAACTATTCACAAAGCGCATCAATTTGAGGAAATTCATTAAGCTATTTTCTAACTCTGTTACACTAGCAAAGCGGCGTGGCTGATATGGAGTGAAGCCACGTTAAATGACAACGTGTACAACCATTGGAGATGTGAGCAGGACAGATGGAACAATTGACGGAAAAAGTGTGGACTTTATACCAGTTTTTAAATTGTGTTGATAGGCCACGTAAAACCAGAGTTATGATAAAAATATATGCAATGTTTGTTTTTTTCCTGAATAGTATCGTTGTTTATATTTACTGCAGGAAGAAACGGTAAAAACGGCGTTTTAGAAGTAAAGCGCTCAAAAGCACTCTCCGCCTGTGAGCAAAACCAAAACCCCACCCTTTCCTATTGGTGGAAAAATGTACCATGTCGACCAATCAAAAATTATATGGCAACATGGCATTTAGTTATTTAGGAAGGGTGGGAGTTTTAAGAGTGACAGCGGTGGTTTGAGATGTGAGAGATTTGTGTCGTTTAGTGTGTTTGGAGTCTAAAGTTAGTGTGTTGTGTAGTTAATGTGTAGTGTAGTCAATAGTTTTGTTATGTGTGTCAGAACAATGAGGCGACTGCTGAATGTTACAGGTGTTACAGGAGTGATACATCTTCTGTTGTCAGGCCTGCAGGTATCAGGCTCCTTTATCTCATAGTGGACAGAAATTATTTTTTGGAGTGACACAAATAATTTGTGTAGCATCAGATTTGTATTCTGGAAATACTTTGAAATGTTTATTTTATTTTTTATTTTTTTAAAAACGCCTTGGTTGCATTAAATAGCCGCAAAAAACTTTGTTGTTTGCAAAACTCAGTTACTTTTTTGAAGAAGTAACTATATGATTAATTGCCCAACATTGGTCATTATATACTGTATTTTGCAGACAGAGAGTTACAGGACTCTCTCCCAGACCACAGACTCAGACTCATAATACAAGTCAGAGCTTTATTAAAAAAAAAAAAAAAAGAAGAAGAAGAAAGAAAGAAATTTTTGTTTTCGAAAATTGGAGTTCAAGTTATTTTCCCTTCCAATAGTGTTAACATACTACACAGGTCATAAACAAGATTTTTTTTTACATTTTCATGGTAAGTGGGCTAAAGCAGTTATTTAAAAGTAGTCCAACATAAATGTAAATGCTGTAATTTGATTATTTTAATAAACCACGTTCAATGCTGGCGTGACCACAGTGCACACGTCTAATGTTCATTTAGCTTTTTCTCTAGCTTAAATATTTTTCTGTGTAAATCTAACTTCTGTGTATTATTTTCTGCATGCCATACAACATAATACAAAGTATCTCTTGATTTACCATATCAACTATCAATTATCACTTATGATTTGACTCAATAGCATTTTCTGAGACTCACCAAGTATTGAAGACCCACACCCCCTTCTGACCTGGCAAATGCTGAGTGGCTAGGGTCCTCTGATGATCTGCAGGCCGCTAAGTGAGTTAAACGAAATCTAAAAATTTGCATTTGTTTAAAAAGAAGAAAGTCACTAAAATTCACAAATCACTAAATTGGCTGCATATAATCAAAACCACGCAAAAACAAACAAACTAACTAACTAACAACAACAAAAACAATTGACACACTTAATTCAACCACATACACATGGTGACGATGACAGATTACAAAAGTCATGTAAGAGATGAATAGTCAGTGGGACATTGGACACTTTATTACAACAGTTCAGCAGTTTGCTGCTGCAGAACGTATGCATCTATCATGGATGAACTGGTTTTCCTTCTTTTTAATTATCAAAATGTGCAGCTGTGTGGAAAATAATCCAAGGTGCATGGTGCCATATTTTAAATCCCACAGCAGAAACATTTTGGGGGGTAAAAATATTTATCACTGCCATTAACCTTCAGGGCAAGATTAGCACTGTTCACAACATTCAGGTCACAGCTCTTTCGTATGAATATTGTATGCAAATGTTGTATAACTGTAACTTTTAGGACACATACAGGTATAGTATAAGCATACCCCAATGAGTTCCTTTTAACTTTAAAAAGCATCAAAAAAATCATATGTAAACGCTAAGACTATATATCTTTTTATATCTTGTTTCAGTAAAACCTCCTTTTAGAAGATTTGGTTTTCCAGGACCTTAAACATTAAGTGTTTTATTTTGGAAACTAAAAATTCAGCGTCCTCAAGTAGCCTGTTCTAAGCATTAGACATGAGGCAAACAACCTCCCAATCTTCATTTATTCTTTGTATTAAATGAAAGTATAAAAAGCAGGGAAAACTTAAGAATAACACAGTGAAATATGTCATACATGGACTAACTGTAACTGCAAAATCCCATTCAAAATCAAAGTGAATCACAGATGTGTCATATTAAATATGCTAGCTTCCCAGCACAAACTGTGAACACCCCAACTCTATCATGCCATTTTCTTCTGATCTTTTTGTAAATCATTTAGTGAAGTGAAAGCTAAGATGTGCATGTGGTACATGCCTCGCTCATGTCCCTTTGGCTCTCCTTTACTGAAAGCATCATTCCTGTGAGCAAAGAAGTAATTACAAATAGTACAGTGGCTCAGCTGGCTAGGCAAACAGTTTGAAAGCAGGAACAGAACTACAAAAAAAAAAACCCCACCAGATTCGTCATGCCCAATTTATCTTTTTTTTCCTAAATAGTAAACTAACTGCCCTACTTGAGATGTTCAGTTTTATTATATTTCTACTATTTGAAAGTTGCCCACTTTCTAAAGAAAATGTCAAACTGTACATAAATGTCAAACTGTCCAAACTAATGTCAAGTAAGTGAGTTAGATCAACTAAAGGTCGATCTTTAAAAGAAAATACAAAAGACACCTTTACTCCACGGGGTCAGGTCTGCACACTTCTCTGGAACAACTATTAAGTTTTCTCTATTAAAGCAGCTGTCAAGGCCCAAAGCCTTGACAGCTCAAATAAACCGAGCCATCTTGTAACAAAAGGGGAGAGTTAACGTTAATATGTATGCAAAATATAAGCAACTATATGTGTATGTTTGTCATTTTTAAAATGATGGTCTATAAAACAGCAATATTGTGCATTGATTTCACAATTTATCAAATTAGGAATTGATCACATTAATCTTGTTTTACTCTCTATTAACTAAGTATTTAACAAATTTGATCATATTATTGGGAAATTACAATAATAAATAAGTAATACATATGTCATAAAAACACCTAGGGTCAAGATAAAAAATGAAACTGGTATAATAGTAACAGCAATACAATTAAGAATAATAAAAACATTTAACCAAGAAATACAAAGTGATTTATGAAAACTGATGAGAAAGTCAAAATAAAAAGATATGATCAGCAGTAATAATAGGAGCATCATCAGACCATGACTAGATATAAATAAGAAAAACAAATCTAATGGTATAAACAAATGTATGGTCATTTGGATCCTGTTGTCACTGGAAAAATATCTGTACTAATATTTATTTCCACCCTGCTGTTTCCATAGAAACACAGTCATCAAGTGACTTTAATATGAGGAGCAACATATTGGAGTGGCAGTAGTCCATGTACCCAAAATGCAACTGCGATCATTCATTTTCGACAGTTTCCTGTCAAAATTTTGTGTCTTGTAAGAGAATTCAATAAAAGGCTCATTTGGAAGCATATGAATGAAATGTACATCATGCTGGAAGATATATTATCAGAGGTTTGACCCAAACCTTTCAATTTAGTGCAGAGCAAGTGGGTTTTTTTCAAGCGCAAAACACCAGTGTCAAAACCACAGCCTCCTAGTTGATAAACCTATAACTAAGGCCAATGTCACCCCTTTAAGCTATAAGTATAGTTTTTGCAAGTTTCAAAAACAGATATTAACTCCTGATGGTCAGATAGTGCAGCAGTCACCAAAGTCCCCATGGACACTAGGACACTATGTACGTAATGGTGCATACAGCGATTGGCAATACTGCATTATTTAGCACCCTGAAAAAAGAGCACGCAGGTTAGACCACAAGAAGGCTTTAATCTATATGCTTTAAAGGCTATTTTGTACACTTCTGTTATGCACAAAAGTTACTATGTATGTTCAATGCCTTATTGCACAGCATTGTTTTGAATAGCCATTTTGCTGAATTCTATCAACTGTATTTATGAAAATCTCTCATCCCCTTATTTTGCAATGCTTTAATGCTCAAATAAATAAATTAATAAAATAGCTCAAACCAAACCAAAAACCAAACTTAAAAAAAAGTTTATTTCTGTGAATCCCTGAATCTGCTGAGATTGAGGTGTGCTCCTTGTTCTACTTTTATTATTATAATTCTACAGACAGGAACATGTGTCATCACAATTGGTCAAATTAAGTCTAAAATTACTCTTGTTGGTTTTTCTGTAATCTTCCTCTTACCCCACGCCCACCACCACTTATAATCTTCCCCTGCTTTTGCAGTTTTGAAAAGATACCAAACTTAACTCCCCCGTGCTTCCTGTGCTTTTTGTACTCACATATAATGGTTTCATCAGATTACTGTGAAAATTTAGCATTGCTGTGTGCAATCAATTTTCTGTTTTCTGTAATTGCACTGAACTTCTGCCACTTGTGCCTTTGGTAATGCATCACATAATGCATGACCAATAAAAATAAAACAACTTCTTTTTTCAAGAACAGTAAATTACATTGGAAAATTGTGTGTAAGTTGAGGAAATTTTGACTTAAAAAAAGTTTTTTAAAAAAGTCATAAACATTCTATAGCAATAAAACCTAACATGGTGAAGTGGCAAAGGAAAAAATAATAATGAATAATATTACTCATTTTACTTGAGTATTTTTTTTTTCATACTACTTCTTACTTTTACTCCCTACATTTTTAAACTAATATCTGTACTTTCTACTCCTTACATTTTGTTACGTTTCAGTGTTGTCAGTGTTTTGTTTTTGCGTGACTGTCATACGTTTCCTGTTTTACTTTGAAGGTCTGTTCTTATCTCAGTGTGTTCAGTTTACGCTTCCTTGTCTCGTCAGTTCTAATTTGCCCCAGCTGTGTTTCCCTCCTGTGGTCCATTCCCTGATTGCTCCTTCTTTGTATTTAAGCCCTGTGTGTCAGTTGGTCATGGTCGTGATCTCCCCCGTGTTCTAAATAGTTTGGTGTTTTGTTGTAAATAAATAGGCTGTTGTAAATAGCTGTGAATGGGTTTGTTAATGTTTTCGTTTGAGACACCTTTGTTTTGGGATTTTGGTGGAGAGCTTTAGTTTTTTTCTCGTGTGTTTTTTTTTCTTATTTTTATTTTCTGCGTTGCACGCCGGTTGCCTAGGCCGGGGTGTAACACATTTTCAAAACAGGCTTGCTAATTTTGATTTAACGCATTTGGTGAGTTGTTAGTTTGTCACTGCGAGCCTCCAAACATCAAAGCATAATCAGTAACAGATGAAAGGCAATCCTGTTCGTGTACTAATCACCAGAGGATGGTATAAAAAGAGATGACATGTGCCTAAGTCAGGGGTTAAAAGGGAGACAATGTTTTTGTTGCATTTTTGGCACAACATTGAAATGACTTGCAGTGTCCATAAGTTGCGGTCGAGGTACTTTAGCAACTAGCTAGCTCTACTGAAGAGGAGCAAGCATGAAGACTGTAACATTTTTAGTGTCTACTAATTCGAAATGCAGTGTTTCTATCCGCTCAACAAACATCAGCAAGCACACAAACTGTTTGTGTTCAGTTTGTCTCACAGTGTGCTCCTAGCTAAATGTCCAGCTGCTGTATTTCACAGAGAGATGGAGAAAGATAAGAAAGATTGGACAGGAGAGGAAGAAGTGGGATTTCATAAACTGGAAATTTAAAGCTGAAATGTAAATCCTAGTTTTTAAATCAGATATTGGGTCTGTACACACAATATTATGTTTTTCACATTGTGAAACAATATGCAAATCAAACTGAGGTAGACTAATTGCTACTTAAAGGTTGCATGAAAATCTTCTACATGCTAGCGCAGGATAAACAGGTTAGTTTATTGTACTGTGATGGGTTTAAAGTAAAGAACAGTCTGTGATTGGTACAATGTGGATGTGGTTTCATGGTCAGTTTGGTTATGGCAGAGATTCATATGAATTTTAGCTGATGATGCTTAGATTCACTGACTGAATTCCACCTTCATACCAACTTTATACCATCTAGAAAAAAGACAGCATAAATATTATACTGTCAGTGTAGAGGATGGAAATCAGCCAGGATAAACATCTGCTGACATCTGGTTGAATTAAGTTATATACATCCACAAAGAACTACATTCACTATGAAACTCTAGCTTCTTTGCTGATTTGGACTGAGGTTTTACTCTAGTTGTATCATGTTTAATTCATGAAAAATTGTATCTTGATGCATTTATTACAAACTGCACCAAAATGAAGGTATAATTCTTGTTTTTTAACCAGCTTATTACAATTTTCTTGTTATAATGCTTTATTATGTAGAATTGCAAAACTATCCAATCTCTAAGCGGTAAAAACTATCATTTTAATTTCCCAACTAAATTTTTTTTTTAAAGTACAGATCAGTAAAGGTCGGTAACAATTTATTGTAAAACATTTTTTGTTTCTTGTGAACAGCCACTAGAAAAATGGTTTCTGGTGGGATACAGCAGATGATCACAGCTGAATAGAAAACAGCTATTGTAAACGTAGCCTTGGCCGACAAGAGAATTTGCCCGAGACAAATGCATGAGTGCATCATGGACAACAACACTACATATCACAACATAAAGAGGGTTGGCCTGTCAACACTAGGTTGTGTGCTACAACAGCATGGAGTACATATGTAACAGATATACATGGTTGCCTTTGAGTGAAGAGAGATTCAAGGACCTATTCGATAGATATTCATCTTGCAATACTTTGCACAGACGTAAACTATGACAACTACATGTAGCTCATCAATGATTCTTGGTTATTCTGATTCTTTTCTTTTGGAATAATGGGCTAGAATGCTGCACCCACACAAATTACACATTTACTGATGAAGCTGGACAAGGGGGCATTTAATGAATATCACTAGCCAAGGTACAAATGCCAGTGTCAGTGTGGGGAAAATGTTGTCATATTTGCTACAGCTGGGCAGAATGGTGTCCTTCATCTTGTATAAATGACACAATATAACAGAAAATATCAATAATGTTCTACAGGGATAATGTTGGCAGCCATCCAGAATGGTAATGGAAGTGAACATGGTGATGTTGCATATATTGATGGTCTTTGGCTATCACTATATGTGCATAGGAGTCAAGGGTCCATACAGAGGACTGAAGAGTTAATATTGTGGACTCTTACACAATAGTGTAAGCAATGATATTATAAAGATGGCTTTCTGCTCTTTTGTTTGATATCTATATGTAAATATAGTCATAGAACAAAATGCTGTAGGAGACTGTGAATGGTTTCTGGTTCATGTGCCACTAGTAAGGTCAAAAAGTACTCTGGTGGGAAGAGTTTTTAATGGAGACAACCACAGTTGGATATAAAATTTCCCTGTTGTTCGGCAAGATACAGTGTGGCAAAAAAGTATTTAGTCAGCCACGGATTGTGCAAGTTCCCCCACTTAAAATGATGACAGAGGTCAGTAATTTGCACCAGAGGTACACTTCAACTGTGAGAGACAGAATGTGAAAAAAAAATCCATGATTTCACATGGTAGGATTTGTAAAGAATTACTGGCTGACTAAATACTTTTTTGCCCCACTGTATATATATATATTAGTGCACAGTGTAGCTAAGATACTATGGAATAATCTCAGTGAGAAGATACGATAAGATACCTTTATTAGTCCCACAAGTGGGAAATTTCATGTAAAACAAAAACAAGCAATGGTTTGAATTAAAGTAATGAATAAAAAATAAAGAAATAAAATAAATAAATTTAAATAAACAGAATTTAAGTTTCAACAGCAAATAGCCAAAAATTCCTGTAAATTTTTCATTGTGCAGTAACACAAAGATAAAAAAAATAAATAAAAAAAATCTGGTTAATACTAAATCTATTCCAGTCAACTTTTTCCTGAAATCGGTTGATTTTCAGTTTGTGATATTGCACGATTTATCATTCTATAAATAGTCACTATTAGCAAACTGTGACGATAAAGGGATTATCTGCATAATGTGTATTCCAATAAAACCAGCTTATCTGCTTATTTTCCCAGGAAAACATTGCCCACATCATTACACTACCAACATATTATCATCGTAGCTCGTGATAAATCCCATTTTGTCAGATGCCAACATAACCAACAAGGTGTATAGCCATAACCATCCTGATTTAGGGAACTACAAATACCACATTAGGAAGCTGTGGTCTCAGGTTTACCAAGAAAGGTTAAGCAGAAAACTATGGTTTACACCCAGTTTGGACCTTTGTGGTTAAGTGTCCAGTTTTCAATGAACATTTTCCTATTTCCTTAAATGTTTTTTTGTTTTTTTACTTTAGTATTGTGGAGCCAATTGTGGTTGTAGGTCACCTGCCTCGTGTTATAAGTACAATATGTGTGTATCCTGAGATGTTTTCTGCTTACGGAAATTGTAAGTAATGGTTGTCAACTCCAACTAGTCTGGCCTCATCAATAAGGCATTTCTGTCCACAGAACTGACACTCACGTTGTTGTGTGTGAAAATCTCAGGAGATCAGCAGTTTGTGAAATAATTAAACCACCCCTTCTGGCACTGTCAGTCACGCCATAGTGAAAGTCACTGAGATCATATCAATTTTTCTCACCCCTCTGGAACATGAACTGAAGTTCAGACTGACATTATCATGCAACCAATTAATTACTGAACTTGTATCATTTGTATATGGAAACCATATCTTTTTTTTTTTAAATTTATTTAAAACATTTCTGGTTTAGATTGATTGTAGATTAAGTCTTTTTCCTTTTTCAGAATTTGCTTTTATTTCATCTCAATTATACCCACAGTATTCAAACAATTGCTGTAATTTATTAACTTTACTAATTGTTGTAACCTGAGGTCGGGTTTGGTCAGTAAGGCAACCCTTAGATTAGATTCTAGTAGTCCAGAGTGGGGGGAAATTACTTAGAAACAGGGGCGATTTTAGCCAGTTTTTGAATCATAGCACCCCCAAAGACTTCTTACTTTTTTTGACAATATTTACTATTTGCGACACACTACTAAAAATATAAAAAGCATTCAGTACTTGTTTGAGACGTAACATTTTAACAACGAAAGTATAGATAACCCCCCCCCAAAATGGTTTGTTCCAGCTCGCCTCTCCCCTACCGTTGCTGCAAGAGCGATGGTGGCTGAGACGCAGCGGATCGGAGGTGTGAGTGCTTGGCTTAAAACAGGACATATTAGCTGCATTTAACCTTCAGTTACTCTTTATATAGTTAGGTAGGAGTCAGACCATGTTTCTTTTGAGCTGAAAAACATTACACCAGGTAACCTGCAGTGTTGGAAACGTGTTTTCCGACGATGTTTGCTACCCTACAATTCGTCCTACTCTGTAGTAAAATCAGCGACATTTGACCGCCCTGTTGCTCCCATTAAAATTTATATAACCTATTTAAAATCTAAAACTTAAAATTGTCTGTAGCCTGCTGTTGTTACCACTGTCCTATTTGAAATGGAATGAGAGAAGTTTGTTATTTTGTCATATGTGCATGTGCCAAGATTAAACCCAGGAGCAACATTCAGGTAAAAGTGTAAAATCAAATGATCCGTCAATCAAGGATAATGTTGGATCAGTGTTTCAATATTTATATCTTTTATTAGATGTTCATGTGGTTTGGTTATTTGCCTTTTGGTTGAAAGTACACTGAGAGAGGACTTTTTTTTAGTAACAAAAAGTAACAAAAAATAATTTCCCCCAGGGATCAATAAAGTATTCTGATTTTTTATTAGTGATCTTAATAGTATTTGTTGTCTCATATTAATGTAATTTTTTTCATCTAATTGAATCCAATCTATTTGTGTATGATTGTCAGTCCGAAGAGGGAGAGAGGAAAGAGGGGAACGTGAGGAGAAAGGTCAGGAAGAACCAGGTAAGAATACAGACAGGGAAAAGTGACATGCAAAACAGAAACTGTTAAACTGCTTGAGAGAGTTGACCACCAAACAGTGATAGACAGATTTGCCAGCCTCAAGGTGAGGCGACATAGGTTAAAAGAAAAGAAAAAATCTGCAGAGCCATAGTAGTATCTGCAGTAAAGATCTTTTCATACATTGTGTACATTGTACCACAGGCGAAGTTGCCTCCATTTTTATAATTTTATTTTGTACATTTGTACATTTCAAGGACTCTATTTTTGAAGTGTATTTTTATATATCTGTATTGTATTATACATACACATTAAAAGTGAATCTCTGTCCAAAAAATGCACTCAATTTACTTCTTACTCACTATGAGCATCATTCATTATTTCCCCCAGTAATTAAGGTTAGGATATGTATTTTTTCTATTCCAATCCATTCTTCGTTTGCAGCATTTAAATAACCTTGATCAGATTTGATGGTTTTGTTACAGACTTAAAAAAAAAGTGTTTTGCTTTTCTTTCTCAAATATGGGGATTAAGTTGTGTTAAAATGTACAAAACAGTGATGCCATGTTTTGTGACGAGGACCAAGGCACAGAGAGACTTGATGAATTTAAGAATCTTATGATTTAATAAAGAAATTTGCAGACTTACTCAGAGATGGTAAAATTATAAATGGTAAATGGCCTGTATTTATATAGCGCTTTTACTAGTCCCTAAGGACCCCGAAGCGCTTTACATATCCAGTCATCCACCCACACATTCACACACTGGTGATGGCAAGCTACATTGTAGCCACAGCCACCCTGGGGCGCACTGACAGAGGCGAGGCTGCCGGACACTGGCGCCACCGGGCCCTCTGACCACCACCAGTAGGCAACGGGTGAAGTGTCTTGCCCAAGGACACAACGACCAAGACTGTCCAAGCCGGGGCTCGAACCGGCAACCTTCCGATTACAAGGCGAACTCCCAACTCTTGAGCCACGATCGCCCTGTAATTATGATGACTGATAATGGAAATGAAGACAACAGACGATGAGGACAGGGAGGAACAGGGGTTTAAATGCACCAAGGAGACAGTCACAGGGAACTCGGGACAACTGGAGACATTTAAGGGTGCAGGGACTGACAGACACGGGGAAGACGTCTCATCGTCACGAGTAAAGTTTATCTTGCCTGGCTGGGCACAGCACCCCCAAAGCTCTGATCCTAGAATCAAATTCAAAATCAACAAACTATAAACAGTTTCATTAGCCATGTGTTTTATTTCCAGCCTCAAGATACCATGGAGCTTTTATAAAAGGTAGGTAGGTAAATGCATCTAACTAGCAACATTGCCATCCTTAAATATAAATTGATGTCTGCTACCCATAATGTAACTATTGGCCATGAGCACCACAGAATATATACAGGGTTTGATTCTGGGCCTGTTTTCCAGCATTTTGTAGTTTTGGGCTTTCTATTTCTGTTATTGTATTATTGTTCTGTTGAATTCTCGGTTTTTTGCAGGTCTTGCAGTCTGTTATTTTGGACATCCATCCATCCATTCGCTTCCGCTTATCCTTTTCAGGGTCGCGGGGGGCGCTGGAGCCTATCCCAGCTGTCATTGGACATTTTAGACATCATGTTTACATTCTCTGGCCTTTTATAGTATTAGCTATTTGGGTTCTGTCTATATGTTCTCTTTATCTTGTTGTCAAGTCGCTGTCTCTGTTTGATATTTAGTTACCTCCGGTTTTATTTTGATGGTCTTGTTTCTTGTATGTGTTGTGTTCAGTGTTGCTTCCCCTTGTCTTGTTAGTTAGATTATGTTCACCTGTGTCTTTTTTTTCCCCCCAGTGTGTCCTCACTCCCTAATTACCTTGAGTGTATATTTAAGCTCTCAGTTTTACCCAGTTCCTTGTGCTTTGTTTCCCTGTCTGCTTCTGTTGTGCTGTTCTCTTTGTATTGCAGACAACTGCAATCAGACAACTTGAATCAGCTTTACATTTTTCGGTTTGTCTGCCTTCTGGGTCTGCGCTATCTATACGCACACTCCGTCTTGACAGCATCACTGTAAACTTCATCATAATACCCCAAACTAATCAGTTTAGCATCCACTGAACTCTCTCGTACAGTATTTTCATGCAGCCTTTGAATAACACAAAATGACTATACTTCAGTTTGTTTTGCAAGACACTTCACATAAACATAAATCAGCAGCACATGTACAGACCATATCTAATTTACAAATGCTATGAATTGGGGAATAAGAGTTTTACAAGAGTAAGATTCGAATTTCTAGTTTATAAAATTTCAAGTGCTTTCCTATTCCACACTGGTCCTCCTCCTTGCATCTTTTCTTCCGTCTCTGTGTGTCAAACATGAACATGTTTTCCTTTTTTTGCCTCTCCCTGGGAAATGCAAACAATTTGTGACAAACTGCAGAAACGGTTTTGTTTACTGATATATACCGAGCTGTTTGAAAAGTTGCATTTGAAATCACCTGTCACTTCAAGTTATTCAGTTTATGCTAGCCCCACTTCTATAGTGCTAACTTAGTGATGACGTACTGCGACCACAACTTTATTTATATGTGTACCATTAACACATCACTCTCATGCACATCACAGGTATGAGAGATGTGTTGTGTGTTGAAGTGGGTGTGGAATAATACTATTTTCCTATTACAGAGCAAGTACCTCAAGAACCAAGGAATTCCAGACTACAGTAAGTATTTACATGGGAGTTTTTTAATATTTACTTTATTGTTTCACTTGAACGCTTATGGTATAATTTCAGTTATAGATCATGATGCAGCTGCTCATCTCATCATCTGTAAAGGGGAGATTCCACATATATTTCTAAAGCAGTTCTACAAGAGAGTTGTGTTTGGGTGCAACAAACTTCACTGTCTAAGCCTTCCATGTTCCCAGACCCTTGAATATTCCATAAAACGTTGGTGTCTGAAAACAGTTGATATGACTGTCAACTGAAATTGTTCTTCAACCAACACCTTGTCTTTATGGCCACATTGCTAAAAGCAACCTGTCAGCAGCACATCAGGAGCAGCCGCAGTGTCTACATTGGTTTCAATCACTTATGTGATTGTTGTGCACTCAAAAGCATAAAAGTGTTTGTTACACTGCACAAACCTAACACGCGAAATCGATCTGGGAGGATTTAGGAGCCTTTTCTGGCACAGTCCGTAGAGACCCAAGTCTGTCTTGTTATAAGACTGAGTATACAGTTAAACCTGTCTCATATTTGTTATTATTATATTAAACTTAATTCCTTCACTTGTTTAAGTTACCTCCCCTACATCATTCACTCCTTAGTTTCCTTGTAGGTATATGTGCAAGTTAAGGAAAAGCATACCAAAAGAAGATGACTTTGTGACACTTAAGCTGTGTCCACACAGGAAATGATTTACAGTGGTGCAGCAAACAAATACTACCAATAAAAATGCAGTAGAATGGTGATTAATATATAACAGGGTAGTAAATACGTTAGGGGATTGCCTAGGCAACCAGAGGCTGGAATTGTTACAGACCAATTGTCAGCTTCAAATGTGATGCCCGACAAGCAAATCACTTCCTGTGTGGAAGCACCTTGATGCATGGTAAGTACTGAGTACTGCTGTGCAAAGATTTCAGATATGCAACCCCCCACAGATCTTTGTTCTTGTCTAATTTCAATCTTTTTAATATGGTAATAGTTCACAGAAAAAGGAAAATTATTTTAAAAAAGAAAGCCGGACATTTGGTGGGGTGTAAGCATTTTTGATGGCATGGTCGCTCAAGTCTATGTGTTTGTGCTTGCGCTTGTAACAGAAATTTTAGATTGAATTCATATTTTGGCAGTGTGCCATTTGTAGCCTTGCATCTGTGATCATGCTAGCAAAATTTGAATACAAAGCTAGGTACACACTGTGCAGATTTTATTAATCTTGTGTCCATTAACTAACATTACATTCCTGCATAGCCAGAAATGGTCCCTTCACACAATATGGATGGTCATGTGCAATTCATGGTAGTGTTTTACTCCCTGCAGTTCCAAAGCTGAAATTGTGCTGCTGTTTTTAAAGGTTAATTTAAATTGTGATTATCTGTGGGGCATTACTGACATTTGTACCATATCTTTTTTTTTTCTTTTAATTGATTTTGTTGACAATATGCCTCCAATTACATGTCTCAGGTCTTGCAGTGAGAATTTTGGCCGGTATTAAAAGAATATGTAAATATTAAAAAAATGTATTTATTAAGAGATCTATTTTGTTCCCTGTGACATAGCATAAATGTTCCAAGCTGTGACGCCAAAACCAAGATGCATTCTATACCATTTGTTGAATCAATAAATGAAACAGAAAAGGACAAAATCCTCATTTAAGAAACTGAAATTTCCAGTGGTTTGCACCTTTGCTTGTTAAGTGCCATTGTGGAAAAAAAACGTCCAAATTAATGACAAGCTTTATTTTAACAGACTGATAAATTTAGTGCAAAAGCTCAAACGTTAAAATAGAGTATTAAAAAATGGTTTTCTGATTACAAAGGTAAAAAGAAGAAGCCACAAGTGGAAAGTATGAAGTAAAAACTAAGAACACTGAGCTGTTTGCTAAAAAGTGAGATTAATGCATTAGATTAAAGTTTTCTGAGTCATAAAAGTGGCCCTCTTATCCTGGATAAATTGATCATTTACATTGAACACATAACCTGGTCAGGAGCTGGTTATGTTCACAATTTCAATTAAAAATTCACAGATAATACCACATTTTCACCGATTTTGTTATTTGAAACATGTTTTAAGAGCAAAATAGATTCTCAGCTGGGAAGCAGAGGTGTGGACTCGAGTCAGACTCGAGTCATTAATTTTATGACTTTAGACTTGACTTGAAAAAATGTTCTAAGACTTGTGACTTGACTTGGACTTTTACACCAATGACCTGGGACTTGAATTGGACTTGAACCGGTTTACTTGAAAAGACTTGATATTTCACCCCAAATATAAAATTTAACATGCATATTATATAGAAAGTGTGCACCATTAATTCATTCATTCATTCATTTATTCAAACCACACTCCGTACGTATGTGTGCGTGAGCTGTAGCACAGCAATCAAATTAACCAGATTTAAAAAAAAAAAAAAAAAACGCTCAAAAATGCTGCAAGGAGTTATTTTTTTCAGGTACATAAACTATGAAGTAGTCAACAAAAAACCGAAATGCAATATGCAAAACATGCAAGAAGAGAATCACAGACAGAGATGGAACAACTTCCAACTTTCTCCGACAGTTGAAGTTGCATAAAGAACGGTAGGTGGTGCTTCTCTTTTGCTACGATGAGATAGCTGACTTCATCTAACTAGCAAATGTTGTCCAGGCTACGTTGGTGATACAGTTTTTTTTTAATGTGTATGATATTTTTGTCATGCGATTTTAAAGCCGGTCCTACAAGCGCATCCAAGAATAACATGCAACATCAACATTTTGCACTCCATACTGTACAGTAATGCCACTGTTTTGCACATGTCTCAACTCTGTATATTTTTATATATTTTATTTATTGTTTACTCTATTTAATCTGTAAAATATGTGAAAAACATTTAGTATACACATCCAGAAAATTTTTTTGCATATACTATTATATATTGTACATATATTTATTAGTTTCAGATTTAGCCATTCGTATATTTTGCCTGTTTATGTTATTGTATTTTGCACAACTCTGTTGCTTGTGAAGCTCGCACACAAGAATTTCACTCACATGTACTGTACCAATGTACCTGCACATGTGATGTGACAATAAAAGTGATTTGATTTGATTTGAAGAATAACATGCAGCTTATCTCAGAACTGTCGGTGAAAATTATTCTTGGAGCTAGGTTTAATTGAGCTGCATTTTAAAGAGGTGCAATTTCACAATTTGTGTATATTTTCTAAGTTCACTATTTTGTCATGTGTTGAGAAAAACACAGATTTAAAAATTACATGGTCTAATATTTACATTTAGCATAACTGCAACATTCTTTTTTTTTTTTTTTTTTTTTTAAAGACTCGAAAGGACTTGAAATTCAAAGTTTCAGACTTGTGACTTTACTCGGACTTTTACACCAGTGACTTGAGACTCGACTCTGACTTGCCTGACATTACTTGAGACTTGACTTGTGACTTGAGGATAAAGACTTGAGACTTTACTTGAGACTTGCATGTTTTATAGGTGTATGTTGTTAAGGTGTAACTCATCAGCATCCAAATGAAACCAAGATAGAACATTATAGCTGCACAAACTGTTACATTGTTTCTGGAATGAGCATATATTTGTTTGGTGGTGCAGAAAATGTATAATTTTATTATATTTCTTTACTCCTAGCTTAGTCTCTTTTCCACTGCTGGAGTTGCAGCTACTAGACCACAGAAAACCCACTAATATACATTTAATCAATATCTTATTTTTTTATCTAAATGCAAACTGAAGCAATTTTACGTCTCCATTATTAGGCTGTGGAACAGTTGCCTTTAATGTTTAAATGCATTTAAACTTTCAGGCCTCTAATGTGCAGCTATCATATTAGAAACAAACAGCACCACCAAAAGCAAACTCAGCCTCTAACTCTCGCCCTACCAGCATATTTAGCATGTATGGACTACTGACAGGGATCTCTGGGGACATCAAGAATAATTTACTGTGAGAATCAATGATAGGAGCAAAATAGTAATACCAAAAAATATTACTTCTCAAGTTAATATTAGTGACGCATACTCCTCAAGAATTGCACTTTATAATCAGAGTATAGCATCAAGTCAATAAAACTTCTGGGATATTGATCTAGTCACTTAAATAGAGAGTGTTGTTAATCAATTTCAGCTTCTTTGGTGCTAATTACATTAACAACGGGTGCACTACAATAAGACAACCCCCCAAAACAGGAATGGGGAGGTAGGTGGAGGCCACTGACATTTTTCCCTCCTTATATTTTCTGACTATTTTATCACTAGTTTTTTCATTGGTTAGGATCTGTGTCCCTGCTGGTAGCATGAGGTGATACCTGCACCCTACAAAGGTCACACAGGTATACAACTCCTCCAGGATGGCACATGGATGGGGCACGATCTGAGATCCTCGTGTCGGTGTTGTTCCCACATCATCATAATAAATGTTGTTCCAGGTTCAACCTTGCAAGTGACCAATCACATTGTTGTGACATCATACTTTTGCGACTTCGGAAAAAAATGCCTTAAAAAAATCTACTTAACTTGCGAGAAACCGCATCTGTCCGCCAATCCAGCAATTTGAATTCTTTGCATTTCAGGATACTGTTCTTTAATAAACGGTAAGCAATATACATATTGTCCTTGCAACATTGGAATTTCATAAATGAATGAATCGCTTGGCTTGCAAAAGTATGACGTCACAACAATGTGATTGGTCACTTGCAATGTTGAACCTGGAACAACATTTATTATGATGATGTGGGAACAACACCGACACAAGGATATCAGATCATCCCATGGGTGGGTGCCATTATCAAAAGGTTTGCGGTTTTCCAGCACACTCTAAAGAGCAGCGAGTAGATTCCAGGACTCAGGCAATTACTTTAGTAGAGCTAGACGAGGCTTATAGAAGGTCCTTAACCAATAAGCAGGACTGTTATCTGCTGTTTTGTGATGACCCCTGCCAAAGCTACAAAATGGACTCCAGCAGGCCACTGCCGTGAATGTCTCATCCCAAACAATCAATTTGGTCAGTTTCCTGTAGTGGGCCCAGTGCTCACTGCCTGGCACTGCAGAGCCTGGATAGCAGAATTGGCAGGTTCATTACTGATGCCCTATGCTTTTCACAGATGAGAGCAGGTTAAGCCTGAGCATGTGTTGTGTGGACTTTACCTCACAGCATAAAATACCTGGCGGTGACTGTTTTTATTTGATGCTATATAAATAAAGCTGAATATGTAACAGGTGTTAAAGTGCCTGGAGAAGCTGTGGAGAACATTATGCTGCCTTTAACATCGTTCAGCATCACTGGTTTGGTGGTTGGTCATTGATGGTATGGGGAGGTATATCCATGAAGGTATGCACAAACATCTACAGGCTAGATAGGGGCACCCTAAGTGCCATTAAGTATCGGGATGAAATCCTTGGACCCCAAGACACCATCTGTAGTGTCATTAGGAGCACATAAGGGGCCATACAAACTACTGAGTACCACATTAAGTTGCTGCAATGAGATTTTGGTCAAATAGACTGCGGTGTAATGTTTTCATTTTGATTTTCAGGATGTCATTGAATTCAGTCCTTTTGTAGGTTGCTTATTTTAATTTCCATCCAACGATGTGGCATCATTTCATTCCTAATATATTACCCAGTCCAAATATTAAACATAGCCAGCATGATTTTTTTCTAGTGAGATGTGATGTGTTTTTCTTCTTTTGTTTGAGCCGTTTTTTTAATGGATCTGAAAAAAATATTAATATAACATGTCATATTATAGCATTTTATATAATAATAATAATAATATAGTAACTCAATATTATTATTGCATGAAGTTAATTATAGTTATTCAGTGAATTGTGTTCAGCTTGTTTGTATTTACAGTGGCTTGCAAAAGTATTCGGCCCCCTTGAACTTTTCCACATTTTGTCACATTACAGCCACAAACATGAATCAATTTTATTGGAATTCCACGTGAAAGACCAACACAAAGTGGTGTACACGTGAGAAGTGGAACGAAAATCATACATGATTCCAAACATTTTTTACAAATAAATAACTGAAAAGTGGGGTGTGCGTAATTATTCAGCCCCCTGAGTCAATACTTTGTAGAACCACCTTTTGCTGCAATTACAGCTGCCAGTCTTTTAGGGTATGTCTCTACCAGCTTTGCACATCTAGAGACTGAAATTCTTGCCCATTCTTCTTTGCAAAACAGCTCCAGCTCAGTCAGATTAGATGGACAGCGTTTGTGAACAGCAGTTTTCAGATCTTGCCACAGATTCTCGATTGGATTTAGATCTGGACTTTGACTGGGCCATTCTAACACATGGATATGTTTTGTTTTAAACCATTCCATTGTTGCCCTGGCTTTATGTTTAGGGTCGTTGTCCTGCTGGAAGGTGAACCTCCGCCCCAGTCTCAAGTCTTTTGCAGACTCCAAGAGGTTTTCTTCCAAGATTGCCCTGTATTTGGCTCCATCCATCTTCCCATCAACTCTGACCAGCTTCCCTGTCCCTGCTGAAGAGAAGCACCCCCAGAGCATGATGCTGCCACCACCATATTTGACAGTGGGGATGGTGTGTTCAGAGTGATGTGCAGTGTTAGTTTTCCACACATAGCGTTTTGCATTTTGGCCAAAAAGTTCCATTTTGGTCTCATCTGACCAGAGCACCTTCTTCCACATGTTTGCTGTGTCCCCCACATGGCTTGTGGCAAACTGCAAACGGGACTTCTTATGGTTTTCTGTTAACAATGGCTTTCTTCTTGCCACTCTTCCATAAAGGCCAACTTTGTGCAGTGCACGACTAATAGTTGTCCTATGGACAGATTCCCCCACCTGAGCTGTAGATCTCTGCAGCTCGTCCAGAGTCACCATGGGCCTCTTGGCTGCATTTCTGATCAGCGCTCTCCTTGTTCGGCCTGTGAGTTTAGGTGGACGGCCTTGTCTTGGTAGGTTTACAGTTGTGCCATACTCCTTCCATTTCTGAATGATCGCTTGAACAGTGCTCCGTGGGATGTTCAAGGCTTGGGAAATCTTTTTGTAGCCTAAGCCTGCTTTAAATTTCTCAATAACTTTATCCCTGACCTGTCTGGTGTGTTCTTTGGACTTCATGGTGTTGTTGCTCCCAATATTCTCTTAGACAACCTCTGAGGCCGTCACAGAGCAGCTGTATTTGTACTGACATTAGATTACACACAGGTGCACTCTATTTAGTCATTAGCACTCATCAGGCAATGTCTATGGGCAACTGACTGCACTCAGACCAAAGGGGGCTGAATAATTACGCACACCCCACTTTGCAGTTATTTATTTGTAAAAAATGTTTGGAATCATGTATGATTTTCGTTCCACTTCTCACGTGTACACCACTTTGTGTTGGTCTTTCACGTGGAATTCCAATAAAATTGATTCATGTTTGTGGCTGTAATGTGACAAAATGTGGGAAAGTTCAAGGGGGCCGAATACTTTTGCAAGCCGCTGTATATGATGAAACCATTTGGGGTAATTTAGCCCCAAAACAAAATAACTGCCCTGGGTCTGCCCTGGGGCCTCCGTCACATTTCCAAAACACCTGACCTTGGAGGTACCCAGGAGGTCATAGGCTGGCACCACCCCAGCCAGCTCATATCGAGTGAAGGCATAGGGACTTTAGTCCCAAATGTCTAAACTCCTCATCCTATTTCTAAGGCCAAGACCAGGCACCCTTCAGAGAGAGCTCATTTCTGCTGTTTGCATTGGCAATATTGTTCCTTTGGTCCCTTGCCACAGCTTGTGACCATAAATGGGAGACAGCATCTGTAGATTCAGCGTCCACACCAGCCTGTTCATCGATCATCTGCTGCACTTCCCCTTCACTTTTGAACAAAACTCCAAGAGCAGCAACTCATTGCTGATCTGGAGTGGGCACGCTACCTTTGTTAAACTGAGAACCATGGCCTCAGACTTGGAGCTGCTAAATTGCATCCCAGCTACTTCACACTCAACTTCAAATCACCCAAGTGCGACTCAGAGGTCATGGCTCGATGAAATCAACAGAACCACATCATCTGCAAAAAGAAAACTGTGATAAAAATTGGTCTGCTCTTTCTGCCTAGTCTGATTTATCGCAACATGAACCAAGCTCTTCCTGTGGTTGTACAGAGACCAGAAACAACCAAAAACAGCTAAAGCTAATCAGACACAAGAGGCAGTTTGTAGCACACAATTTACCTCATGCTGTGCTAGCATGTGACAGCAGGAGGAAACTGTTGATACTTTCCTGTTGTGATTCAGCAGCAACGGTAACACCTTTTCCCAGCAGATCTTCCAGCAGAGAGTTGAACAGTCACATCAGCAGGTGATGTTTTCCTCACTCCTGGGAGGGTCATCACTGCTCAGGTTGTGGCTTGTAATGTAGCAGCATCAGCTGTCCTTTTCATATGAGGCATGACCAGGGCACATCCCAGTGCTCTTAGGTACTGTAGGTCTGGATGTGTTGCCCACATTCTGCCAACTTCCAATCTGGGAAGTTCTGCATCCGGATGATTAAGACAGCCTTGATGTCTAAGTCTTTCTTATTTAAAATCTTAAATTTAGGACTCAGGGCAAGCATTAAGCAAATCAATATTGTAATTTATTAAAACTGTTTAGGAAGAAATGGTGCATTTAACTAAACACTAATCAAACCAGAAAAGAAAGTAATAATATAAACTTATTAAGAACAAATTGATTGAAGTCATAAAGAATTGAATGTTTAAAAATGACCTGTAGGATATATCAAAAATATGTCTGCACGGACCCCACTCAGTGGGATGAGTGTTAAACAATTAATTGGAACTAAAATGTTTATTTTATGCATAATCCCAAGATTAAAGATTTTCTGCAGCATTTATCTCATCCTATTTTTGGCAGTGTTGCATTTTATTTTTATTTTTTGAGTCCTTTATATTTAATCACCATTTTATCATCATCACCTGATAATGTCTCTGATTTTTGACGTTATCAGATGATGACAAAGTGGCACTCACAGGTGGTGAGGAAGAGTCACCTATAACCCAGAGCCAGGTAGCAGCCAGAGCAAGTTAATAACCACTGTCATCATATACGTCATTTCGAAATGAGGTTTTAGGTTTGGTCAAAACAGACAATGCAAAGAGAAGCTAGCTTTGTTGAAGTTCCTTCATAGTATTTCCCTCTGTATTACAAAGTAGGCTTTGAACTTATTCAGGTAACTTCAGCGTTAAGTCTCGATTTTCTGTACTATGAAGGTGGTTTCCATTCTTACTGAGGAATACCATCATGGTAACTTGGGTTCACTTGCTGTGAGCCGACAGTTACCTTCAGATGAAATCATCTGCCACCGATTTGTCAATTCGTCACCATTCCTCGAAGACTCCTGAACTTCCATGGGCAAGTCAGTAGGAGGCCTTTGTTTGTTAATAGAGTCTAAGGTCTTTTTTTGTTGTTGTTCTATAAAGATTAATATATGATCGATCCCAATGCAGGAAACCTATTTGTACTTGCTGATCTCATATCGCCATGCCCGTAGACTAAGCCTACATCTGGTTTTATTCTGGTTCTTTATTGTTTCAGACTGATGAAAACCAACAGGCCTGAAAGAATACACATAAATAAATAACACTGTCTTTTAAACATATTTTTAGTTAAATACTGGATTATAATCCATCATGAGACTACACTGAAAAAAAGGGATTGGCCATCTATTGGATTTATGTAAGCATCTTGTGTGTATTTAACACAGTTGCCTCATGCTTTAAAATTAAGTGTAACTATATAGTGTAGAAACTACATGATATGCAGAGAGGGCATATTAAATTTTTCCTATCATGTTCGAGTGAAGTAAGTCAATAATATAGCAATGTTAAATCTCACGACACCGCATCAAGATTTCATCTCGCGCGCTTTGGATCATAGTTTGAGGAAGGCATCCATCTCAGTCACGTCAAGCAGCCACCTCTACTTTCTGCGGTATATACTGAAAAAGTAAACTCTGTGGTTGTTACATTTACAAAAGTCTAACTTGTAATTTGAAGCAAATAATTTTATGTTTCTATGGTGAACGTAATTAAATCATGTAGGATCTGTATGAAATTCAACAACTTAATTTGTTCTTGTTGAGAGGACATGATAGTAAGAGTGGTTAGTTGCTGAAATGCACAAGATCACATGAGATCTCAAACTCCAGGAAAATTACTGGAGTTATAAGAGGCAGACAACTAACACGCACCACGTGTATGCTATCGCTATTTATTGTGGTTTAATCTGTCTAAGCCGGGTTTGATGGTGTGGTGGTTTGTGCGCTTACCTCCCAACAAGAAGGTTGCTGGTTCAAATCGACAATCCGGCTAGTTTGCAGTGGGTTCTCTTTGGGAACTCTGGTTTCCTCCTAAAGTTATTAGAGTTATGTTAATTGGTGATTTTAAATTACCCATGAATATGAGTGCAAATGGTTGTTTGTCTCTATGTGATAAGCTTGTAAGCTATCCAGGGTGTACCCTGCCTCTTAACCTATCAGTTTGGGGTTATCCCCCAGCCCCCCTGCAACCCAAATAAAGCTAGGAGGATGGAAGTCGTTCTAAATTCATTGGATTTTTTTATGTTAACCAGACTCTAGACTTTGTTAAACATTATGTAATATGAAGACAACATGTAGTATTTAAGTAACCAAGTAGTATTCGGGTAAAAGTTATTGAATAGTGCTGGAATAAAATGACGAAATTGTGAGGGATTAAAATATTCTATGAGCTCAACTTACTTCATCTAAACATGTTTCAATCATGTTTTATCAACACAAAATGCACAGGTTTATTGAATATGAATAAGTTGTGGTGATTTAATTCAGTTGTTTAAGTTTCTGCCAAAGCAAAACAGTTGTGTGCAACCAATGTCAACTGAATTAAGTAAATCCATTAAGTAAATGTTCTTTTTTCAATGTATGAAGTAAGCAATGTCTTTTTATGCAAATTTTTGTTGATGCAAATGTTCAACATGTTTTTAATTGTGTCTCTTTTATTTATTGAAATTTGTTTCAGCAATGCAAAAATATTCAAATGATCAGCATGCTTAGGAAAAAATATTGGCGAGAAATGGTTGCTTCATTTCTAATATTTATCTATCCATTTTCTTGAACTTTGTTCTTGTGGATATCACGGGCCTCCTTTTCCAGGGTTGTTTTTTTTTTTTCACATGGGCAGTTTGTGGTGTTGATAAAGACTTACTGCCCTGTCTAGTGGGACACTAGAGTGCAGAATAGGGCAGAGGTTCTTCCCTGCTTGCCCCGCATCTCTCTTTCCTCCCCCTACTTAGATCAATAACAACCTCCTTAGCCATAGGTGCTCTCCAGGGAGACAGACCTGGAGACTTCCCTTGTCAGCTCGTTGTCTGCTGACTCTGCCAGAGCCAAGCATTCGAGCTTGACCAGTGCGCACAGCCTAAAGCCCTGTTAGGAAATGGAACTTACAGAATGCAGGTATTTTGTCTAAATGTTGACGTGTTAGCACATTTTATGTCTAAATCTCCATTACACAGAAACAAAAGAGAAGCTTGAAAACAACATACAGTATCCCTAACACTGCAAAAGCTGGGCTCTATATGTATAAATATATATAAGCTTTTCCTTTACGACCGACACTGCAAATCATCCAGTGCTTACTTTACATCTTGGAAATAATTCACTGTCCTTGTCTTATCTGATTCAAGGTTTAAAAATAAATCTGTTAATTTAAATTAATTTCTTAATTATGCATTTCATTTATGTTTTTTTCTGCATAAATTGCCACAGTGTCCTTTTTAATTAATGCTGTGATATTTAGCTGTGTGACAACAAACATGACCTTAATCTAACATCGTGTCTACTAATCTGACTTGACCTGTCTCTGCAGGCTGGCACTAAAGATGTCGTGCACGCTGTGAATTCTTTTTACTGTTGCTGTTATTATTTCTGACATGTCAGCATACCTCATATAGCCTTCCATAGATGTGATTCATGTCTCACATGCTTTAATCTTGACAGTTGCATGTAAACGCCTAGCCACGTTCATCAATTAATAAGTAAAATTATGGTTTCTTGACAGTTATAGGTCTACGCATAACAAATAGGCAAATACATACACAGATGATGCATCCGACATGGGATTGGGATATGATACCCTTAGCAATTAGCAATTAGTTCTGGGAACTACATAATAAACCCAGGAATCTGAAGAATTAAAATCCATATGAGTATAAGGTACAAAATGTCATGGAAATCCATCTAGATTACTATAGTCAAAATTACTCGTGATTCTCGTGTTAGCAAAGGGTTATAGTGGGAGGAATGGTTTCCCTCACTGATGACTGTTGCATGCAAATCTGGAAGACTTGTGCTTTTCAGGCACCCAGACTAGTTTTCTTTGGTTTGATTGTGTCGCAGTTATTCTTTGTTTAAGCCACAAATTCATCTGTTCCATTTGGGTTCACTTAGTTTTAATAAGTGTAAAATGTAACAGTTTGACATTATTGCTCCCCTGAATGAGCCATGCATAACAGGTAATAGGTAACTGAGAAACTTTATTTGAGCATTAAAAAATGGTTCTGTCAGGAGAATTAAGGGTAAATCTTAAATTCGGTTTCCCTAGAAGTTTATACTTTCATTCACTTAGTGTTGAATTGATCCGGAGTGATTGGTTGAGTTTTCTGGAACAATTTCAACAAGAAATTTAATAATACAGTAAGAAGCTGGTAGATTCAGCAACCTCTGGCTCTACAACATAATAAAGAAAACTCAAAGCACTACAACAGTTACTACAGATGTGATGGAAGTAGCCTCTGCGCACATGTCAATAAGGGTTATATTGAACATGAACAGCTTCAAATCACACCTCACGACCTGCAGAAATACCAAGAGGAGAGAAAAAGAAAGGAGTGTGATTAAAAGAGAATGGAGTAAATGAAGAGGGCAAGCAGATATTTGAATTTCACTACCTGCAATAAACTGTTTTTTATGTATTTCATCATTTTAGAAATTGCATTAGCATACTATCTAGAGGTGTATAAATAAAACAGGGAGCATATGCATCTAACAGTTGCATGCAGTACATCAAACACGAAAGAAATGATGCTCCTAATGCACTTTTAAAGTAACGAAACTAGTCTTACAACCCACACACTTCCCCTCTTACTCAAAAAGATGATGATGTATACATCTGTTGTCCTGCTGATTCAATACACAGAAAAAACATTACCCACAACAAGTGCTGTGTTATTTGCATAATTGATGTATATTCTAATGTTGTTCTCTCATAACCATAGCATATGCTCAAAAAAGTGCACAAATAAAACATAAAGTTGTTGCAGGTGTTTTCTATTTGCTTTTAAGATGTCCAAACTTGTACTGCTCAAGGACCGATGTTCAAGATGAAATGCCATGTCAAAGAATATCGGGCGCAAATATGATTTTAAAGCTTCTGGAAGATGGTTTATGAGTCATTTTAGTAGTTAGAATATATTATAGGATATTAGTAGGGCAACACAAGGTCATACAGTAGTGTGTTTCCATGTATTCTCAGTAGATCTCATAAAAGGCACACAGTGCAAGCAGGCCACGGAGGTTGCCAGCGAGATAGCAGCGGGTCAGCTTTCAAAGCATCTCACACAATCACTGTACATGCTTGCGCTGCACTCTGGAGAGGATAATCCTGGGCGTAATGAAGAGGAGCATATGTCTCCCTCTTTCTGACATGAATTCTCAAACATTTAAAGGTCAGTAAGAGGTCGGACCTCTATACGTTTGATTTAGAACTGTATGGTTTTTTTTATTCTACCAAAAGAAGCTGTGCAGTTACAAACTGCATGCTGCTTTGCATTTCCAGGGGCATTTAATTACTAGTATAGGAAATGCTTGATTTTCTTTTATTGAAACCTTATCTGTGTTGAACTTGTTACATTGCAAGCTTCAATGATGCACTGCTTTGTGAGTTTCAGAGTTCTCTGGATCTCTTCTCCTGTTTATTTGCTCTTTTTGGCTACAACTCTTTAACTTAAAGTCATGTGTCCAAAAATGGTTTCTACAAGTTCAATCTCTGATGTGAAATCATCACTAGTTGTGCCCATGTATTCATGGTGATTGTCCAGACATAAGCAAATACTGTCATGGTCCGGAGTCTGTGACTCCGTGTTTATGTTTAGTTTATTATTATTCTGTGGTTTTGGTTACCTTGGGTGTTTGTACTCTTCTGTTTCATGGTTCATGTTCCTGTGTTCTGTGTCCCCCAGTCTGTGTTAAGTTGGTGTGTTATGTCATTACGTGTATGTGTTTCCCGTTTTACTTTGAAGGTCCGTGTCTGTTCTCAGTGTGTTCAATTTACTTTTCCCCTGTCTCGTCAGGTCGGATTACTCCTGTGTCCTCCTTTTGTGTCTCATCCCCTCGTTATCCTTCTGTGTATTTTAACCTCGTGTCTGCCTCTGTTAGTTGCTGGTTCGTCTGCGTTATTCCCCTCCGTCATTCTGTGTTTATTCCTCCGGCTTCCTGGTCATTCTCCCTGCAAGGCACCCTCGTTCGTGTTCTGGCTTTGTGTTTAGTTTTAGTTTTCCCAGTTTAGAGTTTTTACCGTTCTGTTTCTCGCCACCCTTTTTTGTTGTACTTCACCTGTTGTTAATAAAGCTCACCCTCCACTTAAGCAGTCTGCATCTTGGGTCCGTTATTAATCCACACGGCCTGCCTCGGCACCCCGTGACAAATACAAGTTTGTTTGAATTACTGAACTTTTTTTTTAGGGGCTGAATTTTTCACCTTATCCTAAAAAAATAAGAAATAAATAACTGGCAAAAAAATACTGAAACTTTTTCATTTGTTTGCTTTTCATAGAATTATCTACTTTTCAAAGCTGCACATCTACAAATTATTATGTAATTTTCGACCTCCCTCCAAGAATTTCTTTTTTATTCCAATAAGCTTCCTGGGTAACTCAAAAAGTCTGAGAAACAGTATTTTAGCACCATTTAACTGCCTGCAATTTAACAAAAAAAAATAGATTACAATTTTGTAGCACTTCACACTTTAGTTGTAAGAGTTTAATCACTACCTCACACATCTAATTTGTAGGTTGATGCTGTGAATTGAGGATGATCCAATTAGTGATAGGAGCGATACCAATGTATTGGCATCAAATCAATAATGATAAAATTAGTGCTTTAGTTTGTTTCTCTCCATTAAGTTCATTACATTGCTCACCTTTCATCACACAACTCGTCCCCCCATGCTCTGTTGTGTCATGTCAGCAGAAAGAAAAGAAGAGTATTGTGTGGAAAAAGTTTAAAGCTGTAAATTAAAAAACTGAACTGGAACGTCTACATATGGCACAACAGCACCAATTTATATAAACTTGTGAAAACATGTTTTTTTTCCTGGAACAAGGAAGAAAAGAAACAGAGAAGAAACAAAATCTCAGGCAGACCACCAGCAGAAACTTTCAGAAAGACAACAAATATCCAGATATTACAACTACTAAAAGTGATGTTTCATTCACAGCTCCTGTTGAATTTTCTATCTGACTGAGAGAGTGAAGTAGTGAAAAGTTTTATATCCAAAAGTGATAGAAAAAAAAAAGTAATCTAAAAAATAAATAAATAAATAAAAATAAAAAATAAGAATAGAACTATGCAGAGTAGAATTCGTGCTAATGGTAGTGCAATTATCATTAACAGACTGTAAATCTGCTGGTCATCATAGTTGTTACCTCAACAGGCTCATTAGTTGGGGACTATGTTCAGACATTCAAACAATATACTCATCCCACTGAATTATGTTAAGTGAATTATTTTAGTTTCAATGAAAAAGTACAACTCAGACATGAAGTATGAAAATGCCTGGATATAATAATCCTTTTGTGTTAACTGTCAAGCCGAGTTATTTTTTATTTATATAGCACATTTAAAACAACAGAAGCTGATCCAAAGTGCTCTTCAGGTAAGTGCATTTCAATTCCAGGTTTTCAAAAAACACAGTTGCAAAATACTTGAAAACCTGTCAAAGATGTTTTGTTGTTTTAACTAATTAACGATGAAAAGCAAAAATCAAAGTAATTTAGTTTTCTCGTTTCTAATGTAGCATTTGTATGATTTCTATGATCACACTGCTGTCCAAACTGCTAACAGTTAACAGCATGCTGTCGTTTCAACTCTGCTCTCTGGCCAGTTATGTCCTAAAGAATGTCTTTATGTCTTAAGTTATATCTTTTTGCAGAGTGAATGACTAAAAGAAGACTCCCTCTGAGCACTCTGATTGAACTATATGTTTCAGTCATGCTAAGCACTGTAGCAGGGCACCTTGTCCAGTCTTACTTGCCAGAAGGCTCTGCAGCTGTAGATAATTCATCAGAAAGTCCAAACCCCCTCGACAGCCAGCAGAGCTCTGCTTATTCTCATGTTGTGGCTCAATGCCAGAGATGAAACACTTAAAGCTACCATGCTGTGTCTTTTTAGAAAAAAAGTAAAGCTAATTACAGTGAAATACTTCTAAGTGACAAGTTTATTAGCATGACAGTTTGTCAGAGGAGCGCCCTGACTTAATTCAGCAGTAAGTGAAGGACAGTAGAGCAACTCCAATTGGATTTAGCAAAATCTAGACCAATGCTGTCAGCATATTATGCAGATAATGATGAGGATGTGTCCGTGCTTATAGCATCGCTGCTACATGAATCCACATGGCAAATATTATTCATCCCTTCTGGTTAGCTTCAGAGGAGAGACCATGCCATGATACGAGAGCCACTTGAGTCTCATCTCTTTGTGTGCCGTGACCAGTAAAACACCATGAGCAGACAATTTCTTGGCACTGAGTTTGTTTCACAATGCATCTGTAATGCAGTGAATTAGCACACAGTTTTAAGAGATATCTGCACTTTTAGTTGGTAGAGAGGCATATCATAGTAGTTTTTAGTAAATAAACTCAGCCTTCTATCACAATTAATATTTTAAAAAATAATGTCTGCATTTTTTATGATTTTGTTGGGACTGTCAATGATAAAAGGGTTCGGTCTAGTATTTCCATTCACATATGGTTTTGCCAGGTTAGCCATCATATACTGTTTTTGTTGTAAAAAGTAAGAGCACACCTGCTACTTGATACGGTTTTTATAATTAGGTAAATACAACTTCAGCTCAACTATGAAAATTGCATGTTAGATGTGTCATAATAAGCACATCCTTGCTGCATCCATAGGAATTAAGAGGGTAAGTAGCAGGCAGGTACTGCTAATCAGATGTATTACATTCACTGATCATCAGCAACCGTGAGCAGTTTCATTGCATTTTGGCAGATTGCTGTGCTGGAGCATTCAGGTTTGCATTAACACGGTGCCAAAGAGGAAAGTTATCAGCATCGACCTCAGAAGCAGTTGTTGCTGCCCATCAGTCTTGGATAAAGCCATTTCTAAACCATTTACAGTTGCCACTGGACATTCCTGCAAATTGACCCCAAGGTTGGACCACACAATGCTCAGAAACAGCAAAAACCCAACAGCATCATCAGATTCTACAGGCCACAGTTAGCAGATGAAATGTTAAATTTAATTACATGTGAGGTTTAGGCTGAAGAGTGAGGTTTTATTTGGAGAAAGACTTTTTTTTATTGGAAAAACACACAATAAACCATGGCAGCTTAGGGTTGCAAAATTGCATCTGAACAAACCTCAAGACTTTAGGAACAATGCCCTTTGAACAGACAAGACAAAGTAGAGAGTGTTTGGCCTTAATGCACAGCACCACATTTGGAGAAAACCAAACACAGCATATTGGCACAAAACCCTCATACCTCATACTGTCAAGTACAGTGGTGGAGGGGCAATGATTTGGGTTTGTTTTACAACCCACGGGACCTGGGCATCTTGCAGTCACTAAGTCAGCCAGGATATGTTCTGTACACCAAAAACTTCTGAAGCAAAATGCAAGTTTGTCTGATGACTAGAGCCCAAGCACAGCAGCAAATCTCCAGCAGAATGAATTAAAAAGAAAAGAATAAAGTCTTCCAGACCTCAGCTACCTGAAATATGTGGTTTGACCTTTAGACAGCTGTGCATAAATGAATGCCCACAAATCTCAACAACCCAAAGCAACATTTTAAAGAAGAGTGGGCAAAGATTCCTCCACAACAATGTGACAGACTGATGAACTCATGAAGACAATGAAGGTGATGGTTCTACAAGCTACTGAATCATGAGGTGCACTTTACCCCAACCGGTCGTGGCAGATGGCCGCCCTTCCCTGAGCCTGGTTCTGCTGGAGGTTTCTTCCTGTTTTTCCTTCCCACTGTCGCCAAAGTCCTTGCTCATAGGGGATCATATGATTGCTGGGTTTGTATATTTTATTGTAGGGTCTACCTTACAAAATAAAGTGCCTTATGGCAACTGTTGTAGTGATTTGGCTCTGTATAAGTAAAATTGAATTGAATTGAATTACTTCTGAATTTTGTTAATTTTTGTTAAATAGTTAAAGAAGCGGTGTAATACACTGTGCATTGTTTTTCATCTGAGGAGTCATCTATATAAATTTAAGACCTGGTTTATTATGTCCTGATATGTAAAACTTTCAAGTTGACAGAGGGGGTACTTTCTTCACAACTTCAAATGTGATCACATTTGAAATGTTAAAAATCTGTTTCCATACTCAAGGTCAGCATATTACAACTGAAACATCCCCATTTTAAGATTTTAAGACTGGTCCAATTCACCCACTTATCTTCACTTCCCATCCTTACTAATGACAACTTTCCATCTTCTACGGTCATATTCACTCTTATTATATTCTGTATTGGGATTTACTGCCTTTTCCTTAAATACATTGACTGGATCAGCTGTTGAAGGTAAGAGTCTTCATTTCTCCAGATTTATCGAGTAATTTAATTAATGAAAGAGAGGAGAAGAGGTTTAGATGGATTTTTAAACTTTGACTCTGGTGTAGCATGAGCTATGGAAAACAGGTTTAGAATAAATATATATATAAATATAAAGGTGGCATACTGGTGTAATTGATTTTTAATGATTGTAGATTAATCAGTTGCGTGCAGAGTTCACCGTGTTAACAAGGAACATTTTCCAAATGAACCCTCCACTTTCTGTGGTTCTGTTACGACCATTAAACTGCTCTTAAGGAAAGATGCAGAAAAAAAACACTGTAGTGTTGTCTGGTCTATCTCTATACACGCAGACTCTTTCACTGAAAATACATAGGAAAATAAAGTGTTTTACCGTCTCAGAGAAACCTAACCTATTCCTGAGCCCTAGATGCTGCAGTAAAGAAGGACCTGGTATGGTCTCTTCCAGCACTTTCACAGCTCAGCATGAATCCACTCTGCTAAAAGGCTCATAATAAACGTCCAACACTTTCAAAAGCTTCTCCAAGCGGGGTGAAAGGAATAGCCACCTAGTGAAAACTGGCCACTGTGCAAAACCAGAAAAGTACATTGTAGGTCTATTCATTGAAAGCAGCCAGTCTTTCAGCCACTATAATGGGATTTACTGCAAGAATTAAATTCATAGAATAGTAAATCTAAGACCCAGAAACTAAAGTATGAATACACCTTCGAGGAGGTGAAGACAGTTTTTCATTGTTTACCTGTCTGCATTTGCTCCCTTCTTGGCACCTTTTTTAAAAAAGATTTTTAAAAAAAATAACTTATTTATTCATGTTCGTGTGTTATGTGTAATTAAACTGAATGTTGGTAAATTTATGTTGGATGATAATTTTAGTGACTCAAGCTTCCTGAATGTAATCTGATCTCATACGTTCAGGAAGCTTCAGCACTCCCAGTAGAAATGATGCAGATTTTTTTAGGTGACCTTGGTAAGAGGTTAACATATCACATGTAATACATGTACACCAACTCTTGCTCCCACCTGAAGTTTTTACATGATATACAAGTCGGTACTAATCTGAACTGTATATCGTTGCTGTAAAAACTAAAGGGGGAAATACACACATGTGAGTGAATTTAGCATAGGGAAACTTGAGGGAAACTAAACTCTAAAATACAGAAGTGACAGCTTCTCTATTTCTCATAAATGCTGTTTTTGTACTTTGTTTACATGTGCTCTTTGACAAAGCATATGGTTAAGGCTGGATAAGGTGACCCTGTATCCTCGCTTAGTTTTCCTGTTGGGTTCTTCCCATGATGCACAAAGTTTTTCTTCTTCACCCATGTTTTTCACCCACTGTGTGAATCATTCATTATTCATTTCTGTCTCTCTTCCACAGTGCCCCTTGGCCCTGTCTCTCTCTGGTCATGACAGATGGCTGTTTCCTGTTAAAAGAGAGTTTTTCCTTCCCACTCTCTGTTTGCTCATAGAGGGTCATCTGATTGTTGTATTCTTTCTATTATTGTAGCGTCTTAACTTTGTTAAGTGAATAACTAAATTCCACTAAGGAAGTACAAGAAGAAGAAAGTGTAGACGACAAGGAAACAAAGAATAAAACTGAAAATATCGATAATTAACAGAACTCGAAAGTCTACAGACTCGAAGCACTAAATCATGTTTCATGTACTGACACCAAATGCAGTGTATAGACCTTTGTGAGCTGGAACGTCTGACAACTTCTTACTGACTTGTGAATAACAAAGTAAGTTTGCCCTAAAGCATGCTGCCGTCCTTTTAGACCACATTAGGGGCCAGTAAATTTTTTTTAAAATTACCTTTATGTTGTATTTGATAAAAATAGTGACTGAGACCATAAACCCTTCAGATCATGTTAGCTGTAGGCCTGTCCACTTATTTTATTGAAATTTAGCTATTGAAATGTTTCTGGTGATTAGAAAGAATTCATTTTCAGGTCACATACACACTGGTGTCACTTTGCAGACCAAAGCAACATTCATCTTTTATGTACATATCCAGCTTAACAGCCAAAAATGTCTTTCTTTTTGTTTTTGTTTTTTTTAACACGTCGAGTTGATGTTATCGGTTTTTGTCCGGCCCCTAAATATCCTTCTCTTGATTTCTCTTGGACCTTTGGTGACAGTAGGACAAACTATTAATTAATTTTTCAAAAGGAAAGATAATTCGCCCCTCCTTTGCCACTGCAGTGCCAGATTTCTAATGAGGGCAGTGCTGCTGAGCAAGTGGTCTCATACTTAAAAATTGCAAAGACCTGCTGTGGTGCATTTTAAGTAGCCAAAAAAAAGTAACCACTTGTTTTGTATGTAGCCATCACTTTACGGAAGGAAAAGGCGTGACCAAGTGAGCCATCTTTGTCTAAAGGTAAAATACATCCCTTGGTTGTCCTTGCTGACCTCCATGAATTTCAGTTGGCCAGTCATCCAACTGAAATGTTAAATGTCACACTTCATGTGGGGCTTTCTTTTGTTTGTTTGCTGTTCTTACCTGTAAGTTGCATTTACCACCACCGTTGATAAATCACGTTCTCTTGATGTTCTCCAGTAATTACAGCTTTCTACGATGTTCTTGATGATACCTTTCATTGTAAAATGAGAGTAAATTAAGTATTCAGTTCAGTTCTCATGATATGTTGCATGATTGTTTTTTATTACTATTATTATTTTAAGATCTACATCAGCCATTACTGCTCACAAAGTTGCTTGTAAGCATTGCGTGCATCTTTTGCCCTGTCATTTCAGCTTATGCATATATCTGTCAACATTCACATCAAAGCAATGCTGATGGGCTTCATAAACTATCCTCATAACAACAGGAGATGTTGGCTTATTAAAAAATAATATAACCTGTTTTATGAGGCAGAAAATGTCTGGAGAAACATCTGTGAAACAAGTTGTTTATTAAATATGTAGGAGCTACATTCAAAATTCCTTTTTGCATGGGATGGCAGAGCTATAAAGAGAATCCAGAGTGCGGGCCCCCAGGCTCATTCAAGTCCTGCCATTCTCCCTATCTGACAGTCAAAGCAGAATGATCTTGCTCTCTATGCCTCCCTCTCACTATTTCCCCAACTCTGTGGGGATGAAACAGTCAAACTGTTCCTATCACTGCCAGAAATTAGTGGCTCACGAATATCTCTGATCGTTTGAGAAAATCAAGAGAAAAAACAAAGAAATAGAAGTATTTTTTTTCTTTTCCTGAAAGCAATTGTGCAGTCTAAAGAGTTCATTAATGCCGTTTTTGTACTGAAGTGGAGGTCTCTGGAGACATCCAGGTTCCCAAGGCTAGAGAAATGAAGGAAGGATGGGGGTGTGCTGCAGTACAACAGGAAAAGGAGCACAATGCTAGTAGAGAGATTAAAGAAGCTGTATTTCAAAGGCTCCTCTCTATAGCCTTTTAGTATACTGTTGCTTTATCCTTGAGAATTACACTGAGCAGATTTTTCAATTTATCTTCACATGGCTGATTTTCCAACCTAATGGGATTGCAGAATCCGTGCTCGTGCTTTAATCACGATCATTATTTGCACCGCAGATCTGTAGTAGAGTTTTTAATCTGTGGTTTTTGTTGTAATTTGATGAGAGCTAATAACTATCAGGGAAGAATTGTCTTCCTCTGCAATAACCGCAGCAGCACTGCATACCTGTTAAACTGATTACTTTATTATATTAAGAAAGTACATGGCGACTTCACTTGACGTATGCGATCAGATATTGTCGTGTTTGGAACCCATTTCTTTTTTTCTGATAACTCGGGGAAAACATTGGCTCATTTCATGCAAAAATCATTCAGCACAAACAAAGCTGATGCTTGCAGTGTTCGTTTAAAGGGAGAACATTCTGCAAAATGTACACCATGCAAATGTAGACATCAAGTATTGTTCCCTGTTGAGTAGAAAATACAACACACAAATGAAAAATGTAATCAAGCAAGTTGTGCAACAATGGCAATTTCAATGTTTTCCAAATTGACTCCAAATTGGAAATCAAAGAGGCCCCACTGCCAACATTTAGCTTGTTGTTCTCAGAGGAAGCCCAGTATTGAATTGCACAGGGGATGGTAGCGTTTTATTTTATCAAAATTAGGAGTTGCTGCTGCGTTGTATGTGCGCGCGTGCGCTCGCTTTGTGTTGGCGTGCGTGTGATAATTAAGGCATACGCATGTGTGCAAAGAGACATATGGTGTCTTGGGCTCATATTTTATTGCCTCCTTCTCCTGAAACAGTTATGATCAACAGTCTGCCGAAGTGAGGACATATCGAAGGAGGCACTTAAAGCAAACTTTTGCTGTTATGCTTGCAGAATAAATCACCTTCCATACTGCAATCTGGACTTTTGTAGACTATTTTACAGTTTGCAACTGAGCTTGGACAATACACGCTCCATTTTTTTTAAAGCGACAAAGACCTATTTTGCAACTTTTTCTTTTAAACTTTCTCTTTAAAAAAAAGACCTCCAAGTATTTCTGTGGTAACTTATTTAAGATTCTAGTTCTGACCTTTTCAGAAGCAAAAACCATTCTGACCTTGTAATTTATGAGTTATGTCGCATTGTGTATATTGACATGTGCTATTTTTGTTGTTTGTGTTGCCTATGCATTTTAGCAAATCTATGACCTCGACTGTTGCTCGCTCTGGACGGTGGTCATCGCTAGAGACACGATCAGATGCAGGATTTGTTAGATATTAGATAATACAGAGATTCATTAATCTTTGCGGTATATGACAACAGATGTGTATTCTTTAAGACTGGGTAACTGGTAACTGCAAAAGGGCCATCAGATTTTAAATACCTCGGGCCTTTTTTCTGCTACATCAGGACGTCTGCTGCGTTTGATGCTTGAATGATATGTCTCCGTGACTGCTGGTGAGATGAAAGATTGCATTTTGAAGTTGTTAGTGCTGGTGTGCTCAGCCGGCTGCCCTGTATTCCTCCTCCTGTCAGAAACACTGGGCAGCACCTCGCCTGCCATCCAGAACCTTTTATCACATGAATAGGCCATTGTCTGATGATAGGACATTTCTGAGCATGTTATTGTCCATAATATGTTGCAGTTTACTTCGAGGCCAGAGGGACTGGAGGTAAGCACAGAGATGATGAAATAAAGGGGCTCTGAATAGCAATGAAATGCTGTTTGAAATGGACACATCAGCTTAGCCCAAGCTGACACCGCTACAGCTGTGAAGTTAATATAGATTGGGGTGTGGGGGGGTGCAATTTCATATGCATAGCCAAGTAAAGTGATGCACCTGGGGCTGGCTTGATGAAGAAAATGCTTCAGTTTAGATGTAATGGGTTTTTTTTAATTTTAGTATTCTTTTAGCTTTCCATTAAGTCATTTTTTAAAGTTAAAAGCCTCATTTCTACCAAGTGCCTGTCAAAGAGATGAAGAGGTATTACTTCACATCTGGCGCCAGGAACAATGGTGATGGGGGGGGGGGGCTGTATGCAGAAAAAAGAATTTAGTTAGCTCTCTGCAGAAGGCTTTTATAACCACAGTCAGAGATCAAATGGAAAATGTGGCAACCTATTTGAGGGGGAAAGTCATTATCTAGTACAATTAATGGTTCTGATACGCTCTCTTTTTTCTTTTTTTTCTTTGATGCCATGCAAAAAAAAACCCAAATATTTTTACCTAACGAACCTACTTTATAAAAAAAAATCATCATTATGCTTTTTTTTAAGCAAAAACAAAAGCCCTTAAAAGCCTGGCTTCTTTTACAGTACATGCTGTTCTTGAGCAACAATTTTTCATTACCAAAACACCCTATTATAATTCATAGCAATATTCATATCTCTCATACCAAGTCAGACCTTAAGACTACATATGCATTTGACAGACTGAAATAACAGCAGGTGTTTTCTCAGCGTGGTTATGTGGGATGTTATCAAGACGTGTTCGGTGCATGACTACATTTGACTAATCAACTATCAATAACAGAAGACATGACAAGAAATACCATACTGCTGAGGAAAGTCTACATTAAACAGCCAAACTTACAGTGCCTACTAAAATCACCATGTTGCAGGACAAGCTGAGCAGTTTATAAAACCGTTGTTGGCTTCTTTTAACTTCTGTGGAGTATTGTGCATGTTGTTTCACTGACATATTATTATGGGCTTATGGTTAACTGATCCCTCGACATATGCATTGCCCACTGTATAACTTAAACATAGATTTTATATATAAATCAGGTTAACTGGGATAGCTGCTTTTCCTGTGCTGTGAGGGGGAAAAAGCCTGTTCTCCTATAATCATGCTGGTTAAACATCCCGCCTGAAACTGGTGACTGTGGTGAGGATTAGAAGCACAGCTGTTGCTGATGAGCACAGGAGGATAGACTGTGACCACCTTGACCGTCAGTGAGTTGTCTCTAGTAAAGTTGGATACAAAATAAATGTGTTTTTTGTTGTAAAAACACACTGTGATAGTGTAACTAAAAATAGCTTTTCTATGTCAAAGGTAAAATGACAGAGCTCTCAAATTTGCAACAAAATGAAATAATAGCAAAAAGAAAGAGATTCTTGTAAATCCCTATCATCGAACTGATGTATTGAAAATGTCTTTCCCCTCATTAATAGTATTAAATGTCCATTCCTGGAACCATATTCTGAAACTGCTTAGCAAACTATTTAGCTGGAGCCCATCCCAGCTGACACTGAGCCGGGTACACCCAGCCCATCGCAGGGTAACACAGCACAACACTATCACGTTTGGACCCGGGGACCAAAACTCCGCACAGAAAGGCCCCAGGAAGGCTTGAACCCAGAACCTTCTTGATAATGCTATCCCATTATTGCATTTGTTTTGTATTTTATATTGTGATTATTACCAATATCAAAGAATATGAAACAATAATGCTGTATTGTGACCATATATTTGGCTTTATTGATCAGCTCTAGTCATTTTTGTCTCTGGGGGAATCATTTTGATGATTTATTGCATCCTTAATGCTTCAACATTGATGTTAATCAATAATTTTATAATCCAGCTTCATCCACCACATGAAGAATTACCCTACACAGCTTCACCAGAGTTCTATTTGCTTGCTCACGACCGGGGCTTTCAGCTGGGGGTTGGTCTCGTGCTCAGTACCAGCCCCTATTTTTTCCTCCATCTTTCCTTTTTTTCTTTCTTAAACATGGCTTTAAGTAGACAATATTTTCTGTGTTCAGCCTAAGCTGAGTGTTGATGGTCTCTCCAGTGCCATGTGAATGAAAATTCACCTGTCATAATATTGATGGATGGAGCTACTTACAAAAAGGTACAGATGCATTTAATGGGCGGTGGAACGTTTTAATGGCTAGAGGAGCACCTTGGTGCCCTTCTCTAAGCGCTTGTTGTTATTAAGTGCAACAAGAATGGAATTATAAAGTAATGAACAAGGTTTAAAGGAAATTAGTCGTCTGAATCCTTACCCCGGAGAATATCAGTGGACAAACAGTGACATGGTGCGACTGTCCTCTTGTCCTCCTGCGTTTATTCTTGAAGTACACCACCAGTTCTCATGTGTGTCAGTCGATGAAATTTAATTTATATCCAACGTCCCTAATTTACCTCAGAGGACTTTACAATCTGGACAGCATATGTTTTTCATTATTCCTCAGCAAACATACACCAGCAGGGCCAAATCTGACATATGGAGCATCAAGCCTTTGGATATATGGTTCATTTTTTCAGTCCATTCATCCATTTTCTTCTGCTTCTTATTTAACTCCTTTAAGAGATATAGACAAACTGCAATTTATTCAACATTTCCTTCATATAAAATATTGGTCAGTTGTTTCTAATGTCTGAACCACAAACCAGTTCTTCCATTTTTACCAGCCTGTTTTAACAATTCACTTTTTCTTCAGTTTTCAGTCACAGCAGAATAGATTCATGCGCCCAAAATACTTCTAAGGTTACCTTTTTACCATATTTTGCACATTTGAAGGCTCTTTCTTTTAGGGGATCAGGTTATCTAAATGTGACAACACACATTTACACAACAAATGAGTTTTTGCTTTTCTGCGGATGCGATTTGACCTGAACGCTACAAGCTAAATCCTTGATCAGGTTTCTAATCTTAAATAATGATGACTAAGCTATGAATGGAGCACCGGTTTAATTCAAGAGTCATAAAAAATGCATGTACTCAGCTAAATCTTACAAAATAATTTTCGTGAACACTTCTGTGGGTTTGCATAGGCTTTGTCATAAAAATATGCGATTTTGATTAATCTGGCTCCCTGAATGGTTAGATCAATGGGATCAACAAAGGAAGGAAGACGTTCCACTTCATGGTTATGCCCAAAGATGAATTCAGTGTACCAAGACAATGATGGCAGAAACAAGAGCTGAAAAAAGTCTGAATCAACTCAGATCCATCTTGCTGTGATGATACAACGCCAACCATGGAGTCGTGAAAACCCCCTTGCAGAATCTGGCTTGTACCAACACTTGCTTGGTATCTGACTGCGTGTGCATTCCTGCACGCATGTGTCTTTGTATGTGTGTGTTTGATACCTGTGGTTAGATTTATTGGATTCGGAGGTGTCTCCTGCTATGTGCTCTGTGGTACAAGTGGGTTTGACTCAGTTTCTCTGTGTGAAGCTGGCAATGCTATGGACTGACCTTGCAGTGGAGGTGTCACTCTGCAGAGTTGTTGTCATTACTCAATTAGATAGAATTAGGCACTGGCTAACGTGACAGTAGCATGCTGTGAAAACAGGCTCCACATTAGATTCTAGACTTGGCAAGGTTAATTTTAACGGAACACCAATGGAATCCATCACAACAGGACGGTGTTTATGTGATGATATATAAAGCCACATCTGCATTTCTCTGTAGGAAAAAAGGGCATGCCTGCTGCTCTAATAAGCAGCGAGGTTAATGCAGTGTTAGGTCAGGACAAATGTCGTTATACTTTCAAAACACAGCGCACAACTTAAACATATGTTGGTTGTCATTTGCAGTAGGTCAACATGCATCATCTAACCTGGCCTCAGTGTGGGTTATTAAGTGCTTGGCTTTGGTAAAAATGACATTTGAATAATTATTCTCAGCACTACACTTAACTACAAAGTGGAAAAAAACAAGGTCAAGAAACAAGAATTTATTTTGCAGAATGTAGTTATGACAATATGAATATACACAAACTGATCACTTCATTAGGAACGGTAGTTAATTTGTAATTAATGCAAATATCTAATCAGCTAATCACATATCAGAAACTCATGGTCAAAATGATCTACTGAAGTTCAAAGCAAGCATGAGAATAAGGAAGAAAGGTGATTTAAATGACCTTTCATAGTTTCATTGAGGATTTCAGAAACTGCTGATCTACTGAGATTTTCCCACACAGCCATCTCCAGGGTTTACAGAGAAGGGTCAGAAGAGCAGAAACTCTCCAGTGTGCGGCAAGTCTCTGTGCAAAGTTCTCGGTCAATACAGAGAGCAAAAAATGCAAACAACCACTTCTTACAATCGGGGTACGCAGAAGAGCATTTCTGGATGAAGGTTTGACATGTTATGGGTTTAGATGGGCTACAGCAGCAGATGACACCACAAAGTGCCACTCTGATTAGCTAAGAACAGGAAACTGAGGTTTCAATTCACATGGGCTCACTAATACATGAACTATACTTATGCGTCTTAACTTAACTGGAACCCCATTTTAATGCAACCTGACAACCTTCTGCACCTTTTACATTTATGAGAAATGTAATTACATGTCAAGTCGCAACAACTTGAATTACCTGCAAGTTTGCGGTGTAGGAGTTTCCAGTTACAACATCAGTTAGGACGTAGATTTCCAGTTGTCCAAATCAAGTTTAAGATGAAAGAACAGAAGACTGGAAAATGTTGCCTGGTCTGATGAGTCTCCCTTTCTGTTGCAACTTCTGGATGGTGGGGTCACAATTTGGTGTAAACAACATTGAAGTACAGAATCAAGGCTCATGGTGTAATGGTGTGGAAACATTTTTTACATACTTTCGGACATCTCAAAGGTGCTCTGGTGAGTCCATGTGAAATGCAACCTCAACACCTTGTAGTAGCTGACAGGAATGGCATCTTGTGTGGTCTTCTGCTGCTGGAACCCCTCTGCATCAAGATCCAGTGTTGTGCATTGATAGATATTCTGGTGCATGCCTTGTTTGTAATGAGTGGTTGATTGAGTCACCGTAGCCCTTCTATCATTTCAAAGTAGTCTGGCCATTCTCCAGTTCATAGACGAAAGGGTGTTCAAGCTGGTACTAGCAACATGACACCTGTGACACAAGAGTATGTATTTCTATTTGCTGAACCCCAAATTCTTCTGCGCACACATGTTTATATTTGCTTTGAATTAAGGGGGATTTCGCTACCACTCATGGTGTGTTACTGGCACAAAAAGTTTGAAGTAATTTGATTGAAAACAATGATGCAATGCTTGAGTATTCGGGAAAGCGAGAGATCTAGAGTTCTGACTGACAAAAGTGCAATGGGTTGTGAGATTCAGTAGTACTAATGTGCTACATCAGTCTAATACCAGTGGGGAAATGCATTAACAGCAGTGATGTGAAAGTTGCACTAAAATGACCGAGAAAAGTTGCGAAATGAAAATTATTATTATATGATTATGATTATTATATTGGTATCATTTAAGTATAGGAAAAAGAATAAGAATTTGAAACCTTGGATAACTAAGGGTCTTGCAAATGCGTGTAAAAAGAAGAATAATTTATATAGGGACTATATAGCACAGAGAACTAAGAATGCGGAAATGAAATATAAAGTTTATAAAAATAAGTTGGTATTAATATTGAGGAAAGCCAAGAAAGACTATTATAATAAACTTTTTCAGGAAAACAAGAATAATATTAAGGGCATTTGGAATATTTTTAAAGAAGTATTGGGTAACAAGAACACACCCTCAGATCGGCCTATTTATTTTATTAGGAATAATCAAGTTGTAAGACTGAAGTAGCAAACGAATTTAATTCCTTTTTTGTAAATGTTGGACCTACTTTAGCAAATTTAATTAGACAAAATGATGACCCAGAATATGAAGTTTGGATAGGAGAAAGTAGAGTGGTTAATTCTATATTCTTAGCTGATATTACCATAAAAGAAATAGTAGCAAATGTAGAAAATTTTAGAAATACAAAATCTACTGACTGTGATGGTATAGACATGGTTATAATTAAAAAGACTTTAGACTGTATAAGTATTCCTCTTTGCTATATTTTTAATCTCTCGTTACAATCAGGAGTATTTCCTGATCGAATGAAAGTGGCAAAAGTGATACCCTTATATAAATCAGGAGATAAGCATAGTTTTAACAACTATAGGCCAGTGTCTCTTTTGTCACAGTTTTCAAAAGTGCT
>NW_024582663.1:389158-517711 GCF_018398535.1 Haplochromis burtoni
TGAAATAACAGAGAGATGCAATTAGGCTAAAAATGAGCTCATTGGCTGTGAGCCATCAATGACAAACAGCCTAAATGAAGAACATAACAAATCGGTGAAAACTAGAGGAAGCGGGCTTTCAAGTGATTAAAATGTGGATGAAAAAACAGAATTACTAAATGCATTTTATAAATACTAAATGTGTTTGATTATTGGATAAAAATTAAGTGCTGTCTCTCCAAGCAGCAAATCCACATTGAAAGATTGAAGATTGTATGTGGCGTTCCTCAAGGTTCTATTTTGGGACCTAAACTTTTTAATTTATATATTAATGATATCTGTGATGAATCAAAAAGGTTAAATTTTATTTTATTTGCAGATGACACAAATTTTTATTGCTCTGGAGAGAATTTGAAAGATTTGGTTGAAATTATGATTTCTGAGATGTTAAGATTAAAAAAATGGTTTGATGTAAATAAATTATCTTTGAATCTGACAAAAACTAAATTCATGATATTTGGCAATCGTGTAAAGGAGGAAGAAGTCATTATGTCCATTAATGGAGAATTAATTGAAAGAGTTACTAAATTTCGATTTTTGGGTGTAATAGTAAATGAAAATTTGACGTGGAAATCACATACTGAGTATATTAGAAAGAAGATGGTTAAAAACATTTATATTTTGGGAAATGTAAGAGATTTATTAGACCACAAAACAATGCGCATTTTATATTTTTCATTGTTTTTTCCATACTTTAGTTACGAAGTTTGGGGGAATACATATGAGAATACTCTAAAACCTCTAAACTTATTACATTGCTTCTGTTTTTTTGAATTTTGGAAATTGGGTAATGAATTTTCATGTGATATCACACCTGATCAGTTGACAAGAGGCCCTGCTGGGGGGGTTGGTGGTGTGCATGTAGAAGCAAGTTTTATGAAGCTAACCTGGAAAGTCCTGAAGCCAGGTACAGTCACTGTGTGATCTGGCACGTGGGAGTGCAGCAGAATCTTACATAAAGCACAAGTATATGTCACATTCCCTCTGATGATCACTGGAAGAGCAACAGCACTAGTATGTTTCCTCGGTAGCTTCCCTGGGAGAAGACCTCGCTCCAGCCAGTAGTTGTGTCAGTGCTATTAGCTGGTGAAGATTCTCTGTTGCATATAAGGCAATGCAAAGTAAAACGTCACTTGTGGACTTGTACAACTTGGAAAATAAAAAGTAGATGTTGAAATCCGAAATAACAAGAGTAATACCTCTAAGGAAAAACTTGAAATACAATATAATGAACTAAAGATACTGTATGCAACATAGATGCTTAGAAAAGGAATGGGTAATTAGCAGGAATGGGTTACAGAAAGACTATGAAACACTTCATTCACAGACATTTGAAATGTTATTTTCTGTTTCTAGATAAATGAGACATGTAAGCTCAACACACTGAGTCATGTGCCGTCACAGAACCATAAACTCAGAGGGACGAATATCATGAGAAATAATGGGCTTTTTAAAATTGTACGCGGTGGGGGCATTTCAGGAGCATTAAACGGAGGTTTCCGAGGCCACTTACCAGAGCACAGGGCCTATGTTAGTCCTGTTACAGTGTGCTTATGTGCCTATTTTTCACTGTAGTGTTGAATTATTTTTCGAGGGGCATCCATCCACTCCAGCCCCATGTGGCACTAATAGCTTTCAGCATATGAATCCTAGCCTGGGCATAAAAGACCATAATTTGATGAAACATTAAAACAAATGGTTTTATACCATAGTTTGATTTATATCAGTAGTTATCTGTGTTTTACTGTTTGAGCCGAATAACCCATAAAAAGCTGCTGACCAAGCAGAGAAGTGTTTAAAGTTTTATCAGTCAAACACTTTTCAGCCTCTATGAGAAAGCACATCCCCTCTGATGGGTAAATATGGACTCCAGCCGAAGAGCTGCTCTTATGTCTGCTCTCTTTTAAAGCTAATAGTATATATTTAATAGTTGAAGGGATGATAATAGTTGGTGATAGAAAGAGGGAAAAAAAGGCGATCCACATCATTCGTGTGTGATAGCTTTCCATTTGATTGGTCAAGAAGAGGTCACTCTCTTTCCTCATTTAATTTCCAAAAACATTAATCACACGGTTTCTACAGCTATTTTGAGCGTCTGCTGACCACTTTACTATGACCTTGTTCAAATTCGCTAAGGTCGTTTTACTGCTTGCCACTCTATCCCTCCCTCTCTGTAATTTAAACATTGACAGCTCCGGCTCATTAAGGTACCATCTGGTGAAATGCACTGTAAAAGAAGAAAACAGTGGAGTGCAGACCTCCAGTGGGCTCTAATAATCCCCTCTCTAAGCTGTTAACATTATTTTCAACAATGTTCCAGATAGATTAAAAGTTGTTATGAGGGCGAAGGCAAAGTTTGTCCTGATTATTGTGTGATGGGCCATGGGGCAGCTCAGCTGTAAAGCGCCTCACGTGTTAGCGCGCGTGAAGAGGGAAATGTATGCGGTGTTCTCAGTTAGGTTTGTTCCATGCAGAAAATAATGTTGTGATCTGCACAAAGAGAGTATACAGAAGTAAGAATGTATAAAGGATATGCACTATACTGCCAAACGTGTTCATTCACCCATCCAAATGATTGAATTCAGGTGTTGCAGTTACCTTCATGGCCACAGGTGTATAAAATTAAACACCTAGGCATGCAGACTGCTTCTACAAACATCATAGTGCCACCAGTGCAACAAGTCCAGGCATGACACCTCCTCACTCCTAAATATTCCAGTCAGCTGTTAGTGGAAGCGATTGGGAACGAAAGGCCATGAAATCATAGACAGCGTAAAATCACGGAACTCTTAATGCTTCACTATACCAAGAACTTTTGGATAATTTCATGCATCCAACTTTGTGGGAACAGTTTGGGGATGAACATTTCCTGTTCTAATATGACTGCACACCAGTGAGGTGGTCCAGTGAGGATCAGCAAGGTCCATAAAGACATGGATGAGCGAGTTTGATGTGGAAGAACTTGACTGGCCTGCACAGAGTCTTGACCTCAACCTGAGAGACCACCTTTGGCATGAATTAGAGTGAAGACTGTGAGCCAGGTTCTCTCCAACAGTGTCTGACCTTGCACCTCTGAAGAAGGCTTCCAATGGTTCACATAAACACACTCCTACATCCTGTGGAGTTAAACCTGTTATACCTGCAAAAGGTGGGCTGATATCATATCATATAAACCCTATGGATTACAAATAACACTCATGTTTATATTCCTGTGAAGGCAGATGAGTGACTATAGTACTATAGAAGTAGACATAAAATGTACAGTATCAGCGATGAACTGCATGAAAATCATAAAAAAAACACGAATGCAAAAACACTACTTAAAAATTGATTAAATGACTAAAAATTAAATCCAGCTCTCAGCATATTTACATCTCACTATTTCATGTCATGTTATTCTTTTTTTCTTTGCTGCAGTAACTTTATATCTAATGGACAGAGTGGCCACAGTGGTATTGATCGCTTAGAACTTTTTGGCAAAAAAGCAAAAAAAGGTTGTTTTCCCAAGATGTCAAGCTGTTCTTATAATGAGAGATTTTGTGAGAACCTCTGCTTCTTCAAAATGCAGGATATAGCCAAAGGTTGTTTTGGTGACGCCATGTAGTGTAGAAAATCTTCTAAAGTGAAAACTTTCCACATCCAGTTCCATTACAAGCACGTAAAACAACAGTAACTGATGCTGATCTGATGGCTTTTCAAACTACAGCAACTAAAGGGCTTTTTTTGTTTTAATTAAAGAACTCTAGATAGAGAAATCTGTAAATCCATAATCAAACTCCTCTGAATTGCCTAAACTGACTTTCATATTTGGCATAGCTATGATTGTATGTATCACAGTACGTGGATAAAGCACAAAGATGAAAAGATGGACCACTGGTCCTACCTTTAGTATTAGCTTATGGCCGTTTGCTATTTGAAATAACAGAGAGATGCAATTAGGCTAAAAATGAGCTCATTGGCTGTGAGCCATCAATGACAAACAGCCTAAATGAAGAACATAACAAATCGGTGAAAACTAGAGGAAGCGGGCTTTCAAGTGATTAAAATGTGGATGAAAAAACAGAATTACTAAATGCATTTTATAAATACTAAATGTGTTTGATTATTGGATAAAAATTAAGTGCTGTCTCTCCAAGCAGCAAATCCACATGTGTGTGAGTGCGTGTGTGAGAGAGGAAGACACACCTGGAGACAACGCTCCAGGTCCTGCCCCCTCCCACCAGCTGTCCATCACTGCCATCCAGGTGAGAAGGTAATTGAGGAGATTCTGTCGGAGCAGAGCAGTGGCCTCTGACAGCATTTAGAGTGCACAGAAAATGTACCAGACAGCCAGAGGTGGTTTGACGGCATCTGTTCAACATACCTTCTGACATCATGAATGCCGGTGCCTCCAGAAAAGACAACGCAAAGCAACACATAAAGCAAAAAAAAGTTTTTCTTTTTTCGATTCAACTCGTTAAAACTACTTCTTAGTTGTGTTGCACAACCAGGGAAATGTTTTCATCCCTTTCTTACACATAAAAGCTCAGAGCCACAGTAACTTCTAAGAATGAAATCTCCTGCATTACTGAGCCAGTTGAGACGTACAGCAGGAAAATGAGAATGTGTGGCAGTCCTTATAAGGTGGGTCACACAACAGTGCTCCACACTATTGGTAAGATGAATGACCTTAAGATTTATTTCCGAAGGAATAATCCTTTAACTATATATCCAGTCCAGAAAGCCTGTGTATTACACTCATATTTGGATGTTTGTTCTTTGCATGATTTATGTCCAGTGCAAATACTCAAAGCAAATGCTGGAAATAGTGTGCCCTTTATGGAGCACAGGAAGCAGTAGGGGGGGTGTAGCATATGCAGTTTGATGCAGGAGACTGCAGCTTGCATCCTGTCTCAATGCAACAGTTACAGAAAAAATTGTTTTAAATAAATAAATAAATCTTAACCCATTTTTTTAGTAGTCTTGTCTTAACCAGGGCATAAAAATCTACAAGAATTTTCAAAATGTGCATTCCTTTGTAGACGAGTTAGTACTGAAACCTGCACTTCCTCAGCTGGCAATCGCCTTAAACAAAGAGCTATTTAAGGGAACTTTAAAGGAAGAATATTGAATATTTATGGAGATAATGATTTTCTTTAATATTTATGATATTAAATCATAAATTTAATGATTTAAATTTATGATTTAAATCATACATTTATGATTTAAAAATTTATGATTTAGTCCCGGTATTTTGGGACTAAATAGCAATACAGTCCTGTGGTATCAGTTTTATTGTGTTTTGGGTAAATTTCAAATGTGATTAAAACTGAAATATCAATATGCAAAAGTGCAAAAATGCACCTTCTGGGAAGCCACACCTGCTTGACCTCCAGGCGTGTTCGAGAAGCTGAGCTAAACCTGAAAGAGGTATGAACCAGTGGCAGAGGACTTGAAGTGTTTGTGTTACTCAGGCTCTTTTAAAAGCATTGGCCAGCATTCTGAAGAAATTATGAATTGTCTAGACTCTCTATACCTCGTGGCTTTCTTGAGAAAATTAGAATTAGAAATAGGTTTAACCCTTTTGTGGAAGTACATCCAAAGAGCTAAAGGTATAAATAAATAAAGAAGACAAAGCCTGAGGTTTCATTTCATATCTCCCCAAAAACCGCCCGCAATTAATTTGCAGGAGTAATGTGTCGGTGGGTTCAGACCAGAAATATTCATCAGGTGGTAAATATTTGTGCGCTGCATTAGTGATGTTTTTGTCCAGAAGAAGAAAACAACCACCTCCTGCCTACCTAATGTGGAGCTAAGGACGTTTCAGCAAATGCATTTCGCTGATAACCTTTCTTGTCTTAGCGAATGGATGAAAAAAAAAAGAGAGAGAGACTCAACAGTGTCATCAGGTCATACTAAGACGGTTTCCCAGATTTAATCTCGACGTTACAACAACGGCCATAAAGAGGTCCCTTTACAGCGCTGATGTCCGTGCGTGTGCAGATGGCAAAGTGCTTGGTGTCAGAAGGATTGTGACACCATAGACCAGAAGCCAAAAAAGCATATTGCGGCAGCTGCTTGTGTGCTGTTCATCACCATTCTCCCTCTGGGACTTTGACAGTCATTTTCCTCTCCGTCTATTTTTATAGTTGGTTTGAGGGAGGTTTGCTTAACTAGATTAGAACTCTGTTTTAATCCTTTTAATACAGCGAATCCCATCTCAAATCAAAGTGCTAAAACCCTACACTGCACTGGCATTTCCGCCACCGTCGTTATTTCTTTTTAATTATTTTTAATTTTTGAAGAGAACAAGCTGTCAGCCATCGCGGCCCGCTTTATTTGGATAGGAGGGATGGATACACACAGGGATCATTTTAGTTAAGACAGCACAACAGCCAGGAATTAATCCCTCCATTAACTGGATTGTGTTACTACTTCTCCCCTGTGGCCCTGTTTCCTAAACAGAGGGTGGCCTGGTGATGCACGGATGCCTGATGCATGTTGTGTTTAATGGTCATTAGCAGCACAATGTGGATACATAAAGAACCTTATTCATTATCAGGGACCGAACTGCAGAATTATTCAAACTAATGTTGCATGAGCCATTATTGGGACAATTATGCATGTCGATGCTTTTGATTTGATTCGTAAGAGATCGAGGTCGTGTTAAGCAGTTGGTTGATTTGCTCTCCGGTGTTGTAATGCCACAGTGTGCAAATGCCTCTGGGGACTTTTTTTTAAATATATATATAAATAATGAATGTATTGCGCTGTCTCTAAAACTGAGCTAATTTCTTGGAATTAAACAAAACAGGAGGTCGTAATCAGGTCTTGCTGCTGTATAAAGTTTATAGTGGTAGTATTCACGCTGATCTTTGATCTCTTCCTTTAAGAGAGCTCGACTTCCTCATTCAGAGAACTGTGGGGCTTCTCGTCTTGCCTCCCCAACAGGTGCGCCTCTTTCATAACCAAGCCTTTCCTTCCTTCTCTGACAGCTCAGCAGATTTAAGAGAGATTGATAAGGACTTCAGTAATCAATACCGACTTATACACCTGACATGGAGTCAGCAGTTAACTTTGAGACAATGAGGAATTGATACAGCTTTGGCAGCACATCACACCCATCACATGAATGTCAATTTAATAGGCAAAGTGTATTCTAAGAGAATACAATACCACTAAGATTTGAGTGAAGTGGGAACAGTGCTTGCTTACGTGGTGATGGTGAGCTGGTGTTTATGTTTGCCATGTTTTGGCTTCACCACGAGTGAGGGCGGAATTTGTCCATTTATTTAAGTGTTCGTTTTTGGGTCGATAATGGTGCTCTGGGAAACGTTTAGGAACCATCAAAGCCTGAAGGCGGGACTCGAATGTCGGCGCTACGCTCAATATCAATCCATACAATCGTGGTCAAGACATTTCGGTTAAGCATCAGTCTCGCGGAGGCATTAGCAGAAAGGTCAGGGCACTTCCCCCACACTCTCCAAGGAAGTAGGATATGATGATGATGATGTCTGAGGACAAATATACAACTTTAGTGGCAGACGCTGCGCTGTTACAAAGGATACATGACACCTGCTGAACATGAATGTCAGTAAAAATCATGGGGATCCATTTCAGATGTGTTGAGATCTTCAAGGCTAAAGCGATCACATACGTTAGGACTGCTTGTGTGGAGAATGTGTGGAAATATCACAACGACAGCACTAACCGTGCTGAGCCAAGACCAATTATCTCCAGTCACAGCGCAGAGTTGACCTGTGACCCCAAATCAATACACCTATTCTTGTAAGCTTGCGGCACTAATGGATATTTTCTCCTCCTTCATCTTGCACGTGAATCTCGAGCGGTTGTCAGATCCTTCTGACTAATGACGGGCTGTAACACTCTGATTGATATTGTAGCTGCTGCTTATATGAAAGTAATAAAGACACAGGAAACTTGAGGTGTCAAGTTGGGGGATTTATTAGAGAAGGGTGGATATAAAGGTATCGTATGCAGGGGTTCTATTCTCTGAGCAAACCACAACTAGTCAAACCTCTCTGTCTATATTATACGCTACACGACTTCCAAACAAGGTCATCATAGTTAGTGACGTTACCATTCAAGAAAAGGGGTTTAAAAAGGCAATACAATAGACCATAAGTGTGCTTTGGTAAAAAAAAACAACACCATATGGATTATTATTAATATTATTATTATTATAATCATCGGGAATGGGGGAACTACTCGGATGCTGACACTTCCAGGTATTTTAAACATAGGTTATTCCTAGCACTACAGGTTAACATTCAAGTTGAAAAAAAAAACAAAACAAAGTCATCAAGGATCATACCACCACTGATATCCTCCGCTTAGAGCAACTCCTTTACTGAACCATGTAAGATTTCCATTGAGACTGTTTAAGTGTGTATACAAGCAGCCAGTCAGTAGCACATTAATGATACAGCTAGAATATCAACTGCCACAATTAATTTTATTATTTTTTTAAATGCCTCACTTCCTCCTCTGATATGTTTCTTTCCCCTTTTTTTTTTGTTTTTTAACTTCCATATTTTCAAAATGTCGTTCTGTCTTTGTCACATTTTGGCTCTCACATATTAAGCTACAATAAGATCGATAAATACTGTTGGATTGTGTGCTGGCTGTCTGTGAGCCATGAGGACCACAGTGTTAACAGGAGCCACAGTGTGGCAGTTTTAATATATACTGTAGTCCTCCTGAGGTGTCACCAAGCACACACAGGGCAAACAGAGCTGGGTTAACACAATGTAAAAAGGGAACTTTTTCATCAACTTCTCGCCGTCATGTTGAGTTGTTTTTCTTAAGCATGACTTCTTTTTTCGTTTTTCTCTTTCTTCTTAGAAGGAGTCCATGGCCTTGAATTCGCTGAGGGCCTGGACGGGGGAGATGTGTTTCTTCTGGGAGCCTCGTCGTACACGAGTCTGGCATTCCTCGGGCTTCTCCCTTTTTACCAGAGGCTTCTTCTCGGGGGCCTTCATGCGCCAAGACACAACGGGCGAGTTAACAGCCGCTGTTCCGTACACCTTCTGGTACTTGGTGGAAGCTACATAAGATGCCTTTACAGTCAGCACCACTGCATTCATTAGGTTCTTGGCCGCTTGGATCAGGGAGGTGGCGCTGTCCAGCTGAAGAGGGTACGATGAGTTGGAGGGGAAAGAGAAAAATATTACATCAAAAGTCGGTTTGTCTTAGAATGAAAAGGACACTAATTTTCTTGCCTTAAACAACATTGAAACATATCAGTTACAGTATTGTGCAAAAGTGTTGAGCCACCCTCATTTCTTTCCTCATTCTCATTTCTATCTACAGCAGAGTTTGTACAGTTCTGTTGAGCTAGAAAAAGTAACACTGGTATGATCACTTGCAGTAACTACGTTATTATTGTGGTAACGAGCACAGTAACTAGTTATTATGCCAAAACCGGGAACGCGTTACTCGTTACTGGGATTTAGATAGGCTCGTTATTCGTTACTTCGTGTGGTGGCTATCGCGGAGCTTCCACAGATTCAATAACATTAGCAAGTGGTGGAGGCCAGCAGGTGGATGAAGGAAAAGGGAGGCAAGAGGAGAGACCCGAAGCGGCCGCTGGTCCGAGAGTGTCAGGTGAACTGAACTTCAGGTAAGAAGTTATGACCTGCAGTCTCTCTGGGTCAGATATAAACCAAGTTTAGGTGGAGTTTATTTTCGTTATGCTGACTTTTTCGTACTGCGTGCTAGCTAGCATGACGGAGTTTCTATACAGCTGGGTGGGTGCTATGTTACTGATGTTGAACTTTATTTTGTTCATAAGGTTAATTATTAGAGTTGCCAACCGTCCTGTAAAAAACGGAATCGTCTCGTATTCAGAGAAAATATTACGCGTTTCGTATTGAGGTGAAAAGGAACACAGTTTGTCCCGGACTTCAGCTACAATGAAAAAGACACAAAGCTGGAGTTATTCTGTGTTTACGCTGCACAGCTGCCTCTTCTTCTCTCATTCTCCCCCCTCCCTCTCCTGTTTCTACTTCAATCATGAAAACTGATCAATGATCAGCTGATCGGCTTCTCTCGTTTGTTTATCGCTCACTTTGCGCCGAAAGAGGAAACCAGCGGATGTCGCGCTAAACAACAGCAGCACGTTTAAGCTTGATCAGCTGTTGTTAGAATTTATTTAATATTAATTTCTAGTATCAGCTGATGTTTGCTGGAGCCACAGCTGTAAAGCTGCTGGTCATGATATGGTTTGGTTATGTGGTGAGAGGGAAACATGAAGATGAAACCAGGAGATGTCCTTACTGAATCATCAGAGCTGTGATGGAGAAACAGGTTTACCTTTTAGGTGACATGAATGAGTTGAAGGGAAGTTATGAACTGTTTCTGAGAGACAAATAACACCAGGATCCTTTTCTAAGTAGCTGACAGCTGGTAACTGTGCAGGGGCGGGTCTAGCAAAGTGTTGCCAGGGGTCCATGTAGGGCATTAAAAGGGAAAGGGGGGCACAAGGAAATACTTTCTTATTCTCATTTAAAATGTCTCACTTTTAAAAAAATAATTATCTGAGTCTTACAACAAACGATTGATAGATTGATGCATATATACCATCAGAACAGTGTACATCACTGTCACAACAGTGTTTGTTTTCATTCAAAGGCTTTATGATTTTTCCTATAATGGTGGGCCAGTCTCTAGTCAAAATGCCCGGGACGATTTTTTTGTCCCAGTCCAGCCTGTATGCAGCTCATCTGCAGTCTGGTGTTACCTACATCTTCCTATTCAGAAGGCAGAATTTCCGAGTTCTGAGTACAATCGAAAGCACCACGACTGCAGTTTTTGTGTTGGATGTAAAAAGCAGGCTAGGATAGAATCAGGCGTGGGATTTCTCTCGTGGAAATGTGCACATTATTTTTTCCTTTCTATTGGTAGGTGGCACAGTGCACTTGTGGCAAGTAAGCAAGCTAGAAGACTGGCAATCTTGCTGGGTATCCAGTTACGGAAGCAACACATTAACAAGAGAATTCTGAGTAAAACCAAAGTTACTTTCCCTAGTAACTAGTTACTCTGAAAGTAACGAGTAACTTGAAGTAACTGAGTTACTTTTGATAGAAGTAACTAGTAATGTAACTAAGTTACTAATTTAAAGTAACTTACCCAACACTGATAACTTGTCTTTAAACACTGCCTGAACTCTCCTGGGCAGACTTTTGGTTAATTTCTTTATGTCTTCTTCAGGAATAGTTCTCCAGGGTTCTTGAAGGACATTCAAAGCTCTTCTTGCTGTGGCTACCTTTTGTTCTGTTCTCTGTCACGATGATCACACACTTCTTCAAGTTGACATCCAGGCTCTGGGCATATTTTTTTTTTTGGTACCCAATTTTTTTCTAATCTGTTTATTTTTCTATTTTATTTTTATAATATATCTGTAATTCACTTTTTCCTTGCTGAAGTTTGTGCTGCTGTAACTGAATTGAATTTCCCCAGTGTGGAATTAATAAGGTCTCTCTCTCTATTTCTATGATAATGTTGCATTGTGTGTTTTTCTACACAGGTATGATCTTAATGCATTAGCAGTGTGTTTGGGATCATTCTGAAAAATGAAGCTGTTGCTAATCAGAAGCTTTCCAGATGGTTTTGCACGGTGGATCAAATTGTGATTTGTGTTCATAAGTCAATCATTTTCGATCCTGAACACTGCTGGCTGAAGTGCGGCTCCAATTTGAACCAAAAATTTCAAATGATTCAAATGATGATGAATGGATTCATCACTACAATATAACCTGTTACCACAAAATTTCAGTCTAGTTCTTACATAATTTGGCGTGTCTCAGACTTTTCTCCTGTTTCTATTTCTTCCTTCCTATTTCTTATGGACATGACTTTTAGATACTGTTCATCTGCTCTAGATTTCAGGGTCTTTTAGAAACTGTCCACTTGTCCAGTTTCCTCAGATTTTTTAAGGCCACACTGCACACCATAATGAAATTTGTTTTTGGCTAACAGCTCTCTAAGAATTACGTTGTTGTTGCAATACTTGTATCGTGTGCTTGTCAAACTCTGTTATTTTTGGCATTTTTCATGGATTCAACTAAAGAGCAGGGAACAAATGATGTGTTTTTGCAAGTAAGTGACTAAAGATAGCAAAGAATGAATTTTAAATTGTAAGTTGTCTGTTATGTTCAGACACAACACTGCTTCATCCCTTGAATTAAGTGCCTTTTTTATACTTCCACTTATACTTCAGAGTTAAGTGGTTCAACAAAAATGCTTCTTTAAAATGATAAGGTACAAGGACTGGACTAGAAGTTAGTAAAAAACAGCGAAAAACTTTCAAAGCCTTGACAACGATTGTTTAAAACCAAAAATCACAATAACATTTGGCTCCTTGGAATTAAAATATGAAGAAATGAAGGGTGACTCAAGACTTTTGCACAGCAGTGTAGATACAACACCTAGAAGGTCTGTGCCGCAACCAGCAATTAGAGAGGATAAAAACACGGCTCTCACTATATGACATCTTATTTTAGCAGTTCTTAATTAGCAGAGGCAGGGGTCAGGTGCACCTCTGTCTCCGTCTGTTTTGTTTGGCTGACATTTAAGGGTCGTGGCCAGTGGGCCTCCTCCTACATCACACTGAGACGAGTCAACAGTTTAGATTTAATGAGTGTGGACTCCAGCTGGCCACCATGAAAAGGTTAAAATCTCAGCGGGGCTTGCAAATCTCATGTGAGACAAACATTAGAGTCCTGAGAAATTAAGAAGTGTATCAATGCAGGATGCGGGGAAATCCAAAGCAAAGAAAAAAGTCAAATTTGTTTTTAGTTGGCTCCATTGAAACAGATCTTTTATTTTTTTTCCCCTGATAATATCTAAATTCACAAAAACTGGTCAGTAAGGAGAACTGCAGGGCTCAACTTTAATAGTTTAAAATGTGTTTAAAGTCCACAAATGCTACACTAATGATGATAGAAGAGACTCGTATACCAGCTATTTTATAAGTTATACAAATGATACTGTTTAGAAAGGTTCATAAAATTGTGCATTGTTGTAGTTTTTGTATTAACTTCTATATTTCTATACACTGAAAAACATGATGGATAAGAAGTTTAAGAACCTCATGAATATTAAATCCAAGCAACATGGAATAATTGTCTGATTTTGGTTGGAGCACTATTAGGAGTTCATGAGGCATGAACACTACAACTGGAAAAAAGCCCGTGGTGCATATTTCAGGTATTATTAGATGGCAATCGTTTTGAAATAATTGCATCAGCCATAATCTACATGACCCTTTATCTCATCTTCCAAGCTTCATTATGACCTTGAAAAAAAAGACTTGCCCATCCGCAGCACGGAGCATAAAAAAGGTCTTAAATGGATCAAGTCTAGTGAATCTACGCTTAAAGCGTGTCTACAACATCAGTGATAGTGAAGCACTTACCCCAGACACGATGAGCTCTCCACCCAGATTCTGGACCTCAGCTTTCACCTTGCTGCAGATGTTGAGCTGATGACAGTACAGGGCAATTCTCTGAAGGTAAGCCAGCAGATCCTGCTTGCATGCTGAATCAGGGCACTGAATGGAAAACAGGTGCAAAGACACATGTAGTCTATATATGATCATGGCAATTAGACTTTAAATTAACAGCAGCAAAACCCAACAGTTTTTACTTTTTCATCTTTAGCCTCCTCACACTGACAGCTGTGCATCATAATTCAGAAATTCTGCAATACAAATAAAGGGATGTGCCCTGAAATGTACACTGTTTTGATGAAATAGTTTCCAATGCAAAGGATATAAGCACAGAGAATTACATACATCTTCCTGCATCATCACAATGATGTGTAGTGACATGCAAATGTGATTATTGCATCTACAGTGGGGGAAATAATTATTTTATCCCCTGCTGAATCTGTGAGTTTGCTCACTTATAAAGAAATGAACAATGTCTAATTTTATGGTTTATTCAATGAGAGGAAAATCAATTTATAACTTTTGTTTTTTTGTTTCTTTCTGGAATTTTGTTTGATATTCTTTCTCCATTAAAATCAAACTATCACCTGTTAATTTCTTTGTAATGAGCAAACTTACAAATTCAGCAGGGGATCAAATAACTATTTCTCCCACTGTATGACATGACATTTGTATACATGGCTGAAAATGGTTTTACATTTTGATCCAGTCAAAGCCATGGAAAATGGTCTTAGGACTTGTTTCAGACATTATTGCCAAAATCTAAGTCTATGCCTATCGCAGAACTACCATTTGGATTTAAAGGCGGTACGTTTTCCCCAAAAAATAATTCAGATCCAAGTCCTCCATCAAATTGGATTGTTATAATAGTCATGGTGTCTGAAGTTGAGCCGGTTTTAAAATATAACGCCAAGAGAAACAATCCTAAACAAACCAAACAAAAAAAATAGGAACAGCGGGGTTCCGGCGTTTTTGGTTGCTAATTACACATCTTTGCGCGAAGCACGAAGGCTGTTGCTCAATATTTTTTCCCCCATTGTTAGTTGTTGCAGGCATGGGTTTCAAAGGCGAGTTGAGCTGCACTGCAGGGTGTCAAACACATTCATTTCACATGAAACAAGTTTGTCACAGCATGTTGCAGAAGAAGAAAGCAGATCAATCCACAATGAATGGACACAATATTTCAAAACCCAGAACGACTTGCTTCCACAGCAGCCTTTCTTCCCCTGTGGCCCACTTTTATATTATTTTTTTGAATCAGAAGTTCTGACCTGGTCCTGCTGGCCTTTGTGCTACTTCAACAGGAGAAAGACCAATCATACAGAGCAGCAAATGGACCAACAGGGAATAAGAGGACAGCCTCCTCAGGTATCCTACTATCACACAGTTTGCCCCTATTATTCCATCTGGAAGTCTTCCAGGAGTCAGCTATGGCCCACTAAGCTCCCAGTGGGTTAAGAACACTGCATCAGCTGCTTAAACACTGTGAGCATCATTTTGTAGCAGCACCTTTCTTCCAGCCATTAATATTAAACGGTCCTAACTAGGACATTCAGCACCACTGTGTGGGGAAATGCACAGCTCATTTCCTTGTCTTCTGGGCTCGGGTATATGGGGATGGCAAGTTAAACATCGAGCTGTGACATGAATATACCCCCTCCAGGACTTACAACTTTCCTGGCTTCCTGTTTCATCTCCTTCTACCTGAGACAAGGCCTCCTGGGCCAAGAAAAATTGCATCAACCGGCCCAAAGTGCCCTTCACTGATGCTCACAAATGGATAGCAAAAGTCTGTCTTTTGTCTTTGGTGAAATGTTTGGAGTTTTTTTTCTCCTTTCCAACCTACAAATATAATTGCAAAAAGCAATTCAAGGCATAGTTACGGCTAGAGCAGGACTTTCAACAGCACAATAAAGCACCATCTTCCTCTCACTGAGTGCAGACTGAGGGCGAGCTGCTAGCTCATAAAGCAGCCAGTGAGGGTGAAGCGTCTCTTTGGGCATTATCACTGCACCGCCAGTCCTGGCTAGAATAACTGCTAACTGCACTTCGCACTGCTGGCACTTCACACTATTGCCCGAGGCAACTTTGATGCAGACGTGACACAATTGTTCCCTATTGTACAGTTGACTAATAGCCCAGTTCTTCCACAGATTCCCTGTTGATGTAAATAAATTGTATGGCCCATTACTTTGCCTGGCTCATTGAAGCCCTCTCTCTTTATAGCGAAATAGGATTCATTACTGTCTAGTCAGGAAACAACGTGCAGTGACAACTGGACTTTTTCGGCCTTCGCCAAACTCTCTCTGACCTTCTCTCTTCTTTCACTATTATATGAACATTTTATATTAGTGTCCAGAGGAACAAGAAAGAGAGTTCTTTTTTGTTTTTGCATAATTTGGCCCTAAATGAATAAAACATGCTCCAAATGGATAATTTAGCAAGATGATGTGAACTCTCTTGCTAAGATGAGGGCAACACCATCAGAGTGTGGCAGTCTGTCAAAACACAAGTCACACCTCACGCTGATGCTGCATTTATAAGCAGGCTTGGACTTTTTCTCCTAAATGATTCACTTTGTAAGAAGTAGTAATTAGTAATTAAAAACTGTTTCGCTCGCAGCCTGAGCTCTGTTGCGGTTTTGCCTTTATTGTAGCATTTTGTTGTGCGTTAAATGGATAACAGTAGACGAAGACAAGGATGAAATCTGAAAAGGCTGACTTGAAGATGGTACGATGACAGATTCAAATAGAGCATGTTACACTCAGTTACACAATATGTCTTCTAGCTGACTGGACAGCTACAGTCTCTCTGATGGTAAGCTGTCACTTGTCAGTTACGTCAAGATAGCTGGTAATCTTTCTATTTGCTCATTCAGTCTTTGCATCTCCACCAAAGGCCGAGCACTGTTGTGCTCTCATACATACTAAAATCACTTATTCTATTTTAGTGCATTCCTAATGCACCGCATCTTCTTCTTATGATTTATTCCATTATCTGGCATGTTGCACAGGAAAAGTCTTAAAAGATAAATTACAATTTCCCACCATCGACAAAATAAATAATTCAAGTGACCTTGAGTACCATTCATGATTTTTTAAAACATGTGACTATTGATTTACATCTAAAATGTGCAATTTCTGCCCAGAATTAAAATTATTATTAACTGAATCTTCTGCTCAGGTTGTGTCTTACCTATAAGAACTACAGACCCCCCCCCCAAAAAAACTTATAATGTCAGATACATCCTCTTCACTTCACACACTTGCAATGTGGTCACATAATATTTTAGGTAAAAAAAGGATTTTAACAAATGATCAAACAAAGCACACGGAAGATCTTCCACACAGCTTTTCACTCGGTGACAGGGATGGTAGGTGGACTGGTTTTGATAAAGTGCTTTTCTACTCTACCTGAGCACTCTCCAAGCCACAATCATTCAAAGACATCTACTTTGTCTAATATTACACTGAATATGGGCACTGTATCACACTTACAGGGTCACTCTGTATGATGCCTTTCTAAGAATAGCTCCAACCTGAAGTTCTTACCATCTCAGGTGTAGTCATATTTTCTCACCTTGACATGCTACACAGAAATGTAAAGACACCTACGACAACTGTCAACACAGATACCAAGTACCTGCGCTGACAGAATGACTCGGCAATCAAAGTGTGCCTGCCTCAAGCCAAGTTATTCATACTGCTACATGTCACAGTTTTTCATAACGCTGTGCTCTGCGCTACACAAACTCCTAAAGATAAACTTGGTGGCGGTTGGTGTCATAAGAATCCTAACAGCGTGAGGAGTCCAAAGATGTGCTCGCTGAGATCTTCAAACCCCAGTTTCACTTCTTTTGCCGGGACATTCAAAGTCACCTGAAAAGCTGCTATGTTGTGACCCATTTATGTCCACAGAAGGCAGTCAACACTCGCTCCTCTGTCGAATGATAAAAACATTTGTGATCGGTCAGATGCATCTTTGAATTTGCCTCCAGAACTGTACATATAAGACACCATAACTTTGATCTTCTAGCTGTGTGGAACAACAGCTGGAAGGATCTCTGATGCTGTCCTCAGTCTCCATCAAGATGACGACACACCCACGGTTTTCCCTCAACTTTACTCGCTTTTCAGAACCTCAAATTACCTTTTGCTGCATTTCCAAACTCCATTTATCAGTTGCTGTTTGAGGTGACGGCTACTGCTTTTTGGTATTTATTAATTTGCGGCACATTCATGTTTAATGCTTTTCATTCATCAACTGCATTTATTATTCATGCGTAATTAGCATCTTTGTGGCGTTATTGTTGCGTCTGTGTTTGGTGTTGTTATAAATAAATGTTTCATATTTTCATCAGGTGCATCAGGTTCCTGTTTTCTTAAAAATACTTTCAGTTATGTCTTCTAAGCTCACTTCCTGTCTTTAAATGGGTATGCCTTGCGGAAACAGACGCACTCTCTACTTTTAAGATTACATTTAAAAATTTCCTTTTTGATAAAGCTTATAATGATTGTTAGATCAGGTGACCCTGAATCCTCTCTTAGTTACGCTGCAATAAGCTGCCGGGAGCTTGAATATTTCATATTCACTCACTGTGTTTATATACCACTCTGTGTTTAATCGTTAGTTATTATTAATCTCTGGCTCTCTTACACAGCCTGTCTGTCCTCCATCCCCTCATCCCCAACCTGTTGCGGCAGATGGCTGCCCTTCCCTGTTCCTGGTTCTGCCGAAGGTTTCTTGCTGTTAAAAGGGAATTTTTCCTCCCCATTGTCACCAAGTGCTTGCTCCTTTGAGGCCATTTAATTGTTGGGGTTTTCTCTGTGTTATTTTAGAGTCTTTACCTCATAATACAAAGCACCTTGAGGCAACTGTTGCTGTGATTTGGCGCTATACAAAGAAAATTGAATTGAACTGAGTTGAATTATGTTAAACTGCGATCAAGCCTCAACGTCTGGCTGTGTTCACATAAGCTTTATTGTTGTGCAACAGTGGGACAACAATACCACTGTGCTATATTGGAAAATACACAGTTTTTGCTTGCCAACATGTGCATTCAGAGTACTGTTAAAAACACATAACACAAGCAAAAAGATGCTTCAAGAGAGAAAAAAATGCACATTTGGATTAGAGACACGGTTTGAGGAAAATCGGGGTGTTGGACGCTTAAACTGAATGAAATGATGAATTAGATCTTTAGTATGCATGTAGGGGTTAACAAATCAAGCACCATGAGAAAATGAAGAGGGAGAAATAGAGTCGAAAAAAAGACATTGCTGGAGTGAAATGGGGTGAAGTGCCTCTAGGGTTTTTTTCTATGTCATGTGCTGTGCTCAAACGACTATGAAAGTCCCCCACTTCCATATTGAATTGCCTTCTGCCTCACATGTGCTCATCAATAGGGCTGACGTGGAGTCATGGTGACAAGGTTTGCTACTTATGGGACCTGTCTGAATGCAGTAGAGAAGGCTTTACTTTTACTGTCATGCCACAGCGCTCTCGACAAGCACCGGTTACTGACTACAATGTGCGAATGCAAAATACTTGTCTTTATCCACAACAATAAAGGTCATTTGATTTGTTGTGTAATTCCATTAAGATGCTTGATATAAGCAAACTTTTCAGCTTTTAACTTTTATTAACTCACTCTGATTACTAGATGGCATGGCAGCAAATGGACCGAGTGCCCAACATGAGAACCTTCAGAATAAATACATGCTGGAAATGAAAAGGTCCTCAAGTCCCACTTTATTTTCAGTACACAGTGCTGATGTCCCTGGAAGTGTAGCAGAAGGTTCTGAATATTCAGTAAACACTGGTCTAGGAAACATTTAAGTGAGAATTAAAAATGGCAAGCCACCTGCTCTTTTCATTACGGCAACTGTTGATTCAGACACAGGCTCTGGAAGTGATTTGCCATGTGACAGATTCACTCCTACCTAAACCCTGTTAAACACTGATCATCACTTGGCAGTCTACGAGCCAAGAAGTGAATACAAAGGCACACAAATACAAATCCGTGCTTCTTTTGTAGTCTCTGTCCCAGATATTTCTCTCAACAGCATACGCGACACCAAACAGAGGCAAATGTTTTCACACATGGAAACATGCAAAAGAGCCTGAAACTTTGTTCTGTAGTGCAATATGGTCTGGAGAGCAGGATAGTGTGACACGAGCAGAAAAGTGCCAGCTTTGACTAAAGATTCCTTCTGGGCCGCTGAAAGCTTAGCATACTCTGCAGCCTTAAAAACTAGTGGGCATTCTGTGCTGTGGTAGGAGCAGAAGGCTTGTTGATATATTGTTGTGAAATCACATATTGTCACAAGAAGGCACAAGATAAAGAATATTTAAAAGAGTTGGTCAAAATCCTCTTTGGTTGAATCCACATTCAAGGAAAAATGTTACAAAGGTTATTTCTTTTCTCCTTTTTTTTTGTCTTTTTTAAGATGTCAGACATCTAAATAGCTTTTCAGCATATTTTAATTTTCCAGAAGGTTAGGTCATAGGCCAAAACAAAAGGGTTTTCTCATTTAAAGACCTTTGGTACTAAAAGTCTGCAAAGAAAATATCTCCACACCATTACATCAGCATCACCAGCCTGAGCTGCTGACTCTCTCGTTCATCATCTGAATGCTGCAGCAGAAATCAAGACTCATCAGATGAGGCAACTTTTTTCCAGTCTTCCATTGTCCAGTTTGGTGAGCCTGTGTGTAGCCTCAACTTACTGTTCTTAGCTGGAGTGGCAGCCAGTGTGCCCTTCTGCTGCTATAGCACATCCTTTTCAAGGTTCAATGTGTATTTCAGAGATGCTCTTCTGAATACCTTGGTTGTAGTGACTGGTTATTTTGTTACTTTTGCCTTCCTATCAACTCAGAGCAGTCCGATTATTCTCCTCCAACCTCTGGCATCAACAAAGCATTTTTACCCAGAGACTTGCTGCTCCTTAGATATTTTCTGGGGGAGCAGCAGTAAATATCTTATAGATCATTCTCTATAAACCCTAGAGACGGTTGTGTGGGAAAATCCCAGTAGATCAGCAGTTTCTGAAATACTCAGACCCTCTCGCCTGACACCAACAACCATGCGACATTTAAAGGCATTGAAATCACCTTCTGCAAATCCCTCTCTGATGCTCCGTTTCAACTTCAAAGCTTGTCTTGACCTTGCCTAAACATACTGAGCTGCTACCATGGGACTAGCTGATCAGATATTGACATTAACAAGCAGCTGGACAATAAAATGAACAACAAAGTGAATAAAGTTGAATAATACATAATATAGTGGTTAGTGAGTGTATGTGGCAATGTTATCTGGTCAGTTTTCATGGATGTACACACTTATTATGCATATAACATATAAAATAAACTTTAAGTATAGAGATTATACTTATAAAAACCTTGTGCTTTTCCCCCAAATAACGTGGCTGTGTGTGATGATGCATGATGCTTTATGGAGGCTTCAGAAAAAGATTTCACTCTAAAATTTAGCTTCATTTCTTCAGCTAAGCAGCAATGGATGGAAGCCCAGTGTGTGTTAGTGAAACCAACAATAATTATTCCAAAGGTTTGCTAGCTAACAGCAGCAGCAATTACAATGACAACAGGCTGCCTTAATGAATCAGTGAGTCTTGAGCCTAAGTTTATTCTCACTTCTTATTAGAGACAGATGAAATGAAGAAGAACATTATGCATTACCTGGAGTGCTGCTAGCATTTTGAAATACCTCCCACTTCATTTGCTGTACACACACATACACAACATACACACGTATTGCTTTTCACTTCCATCTTCCCCCGGCGCAGCGCTGATTGATTAGATATTGAAAATGGTCTGTCAGCGTGTTTTAGAGAGGTACTCATCTGATAATGAATGCAACACCTCGGTTGGGAGCTAATTATATTAGAGACACAACTTGGTTCTGCTGTCTTGCTCTCTCAGTGTTGGTCCCTTTGGGAGACAAAGTCATGCAGAAACACACCCTGCTGCTTCGGCAAGGCTCATCAATGCCCACAGTAAAGATTTCCATCGGCCATGCCGGCTTATTCACAATTTGCTCCTCCGCCAGAAACCGTGACACAGTCAGAGACACATTTAGTCTGATACAAAGTACGTGTATAATGGCAAAAATTAAACTAAGCAGACACAAACTGAGTTGCAAAGCTACCTGATCTGCAACAGCACGGGCCAATTTGTCCATCCTCGAACCAGCCTCTGCAATTTTCTTAGCCGCGTTGATCACATCTGAGGAGTTCTTCAGGGGGCCTTTGCCTCTGGGAAAATTCAAGGAGAGAAGAAGGGAAAAAAGGGATGGTGGGTGGAGTTGCAGAGGCAGGAGGCATGCAGAGCTTCCCTTTAAAGACTTCGCTCACCCCAGTGCTGCACAGGCATGTAGGGAAGCTAATTTGCTGTTTGTGGCATTAAAAATATGACACAATACAATAACAAAGACTTTCCCAGATAATGGATGAAACAAATACAGTCTACCTGTATCCCTAATGATCCATCTTGGAGACATGCTTTGAAGCACTCTCCAAGAAGGAAACAATTTATGCTTTAAAAGCAAAACATGAAAATTTTCAGAGAAGTTACGGTAAAAGGGAAAAAATACAGGAGAGGAAACCAGATCGTTTGTGATCTAACTTGTTTTTTTTTCTTTCTTTTTTGCAACAAAGGGGAGAGTTAATGTGGATAAGAGAACTGTGCCTGCCTCTCACTGATGTCTCATTTTTAGTCACTGGAAGTTGAAACTTCCATTCAGTTTGTTCATGCCAGCGTGAGTCAACGGGGTCACTGCCAAGTAATAACGGTGCAGTCACAGCACCGCAGTCACAAACACTCATGACTAATCATGGTTCTGATTTTCACCAGCCGCAATGGTGTGACCGGTATTGTTTTCACCTTGTGAGTGTTTGTGCGCGTGAGTAAGTGTCATCGTGGCAAAACTTGGTCCTGAGGACACCTACGGATCACGAACTACAGGTGGCTTAAGTACTGTGGCAGGGTTAATGTGACTGTCTGAACGCTCAGATTAAGGAGACAGCTGGCTTTAAAAAAAAGCAGGAGTCAACATATAGCCCGTCTCTGAACCATGACAACCATTACAGTCTGATCATAACAAAGTGCTTTTTTTTGCCTTCAACAAAACAGAATATAGTTTGCTTTTCAAACAATCTCCATCTGCATAATTTTCACATTTAAAATAAAAATGTCCACTGTGTGTCACTCTTACCTGGTGAAATCTGTCATCTCCATCATGATCATGCACATCTGCTTGGCGAGCACAATGATGTCGTTGCCATTGTCGTCCCACTTGGCAACTTCTGCGTCTAACTTGCACTTTTCCTGTCTGAAGCTCTCCACCTGCTCAGCAATCTTTGCCTTCTCCTCCTGGGGAAGCTGTGCCATGATGGCCTGCAGGCAACACGGGAGTATGAAGGAAGCAAAAAGCATTAGAGGAGGAGGAAGATATTATGAAAGGGTACATTTGAGCTGAATAAATTGGGAAGATGGCTCATGAGGGAAAAAACAGTGGAGAAAATAAAGGAGAGACCTAAAGTTGGGAAGGAGAGAATGAGAAGGAAATGAGAAAGAAAGGGGGATTATGCTAAGAGAAACAGCATAGAGGGCATTTATAAAAGAGCTGTTGCACCATTTGTTCATTTTTTTCCCTTCTGGTACACTTTTTTATCCACTCAACAAAAACTTGGACAAAAGTTAAACATTAAATCTGGGGTCTGATGACTTGCTCCTCTGAAACACTTCAAAATAAAGTTCTAAACTTTATATTTAATGACTGGAACTTTTCAAACCACTTGACATCTTATATCCATAAAAAGCAAATCCATTTTTTTTATTCGCCTTCATTTTTTTTTCTCCTTCCAAGAGAATACATTTGCTCTCTCAGCGGCCTTTGGGGGCAGGTCCAAAATGGCATAAATCTTGTGGCAAGGTCACAGGCACAGTAAGGACCCAGTATTATTTGGGAGATAAATGTATAATTACCTCGCTTCTTAGACCAGAGAATGAATAATGCATTTGTTCAACATTATGTCAGGGAGGTGAGATGGAAGGAAGAGTAACCTGGTTTCCATTAGGTCGATTCTATTGACTCGAGAGGGTGAGAGAGAAAACGAGTACAGTGAAAAAAGGAAAGTCACCATTGTTTTTTAACCTCATCTATTATTGACTGCCCTCCAAGAATTGCCATTCTCTTAATGAAATAATCACCCTACTCCTCCCTTTCCCTCTTCCTTATTCCCTCTCTCACAGCAAAGCTGGTGTGTGGGGGTGTGGGGCGAGCTTGATGAGCGAGTGCGTCACTTTGCTCAGTGCCCCTGGTAGATGCGTGAGGAGGGAAACGGGAGGGGGGAAAAACCATAGACGACTTGTCTTCTTGAAATTCTTTGAAAGCGAATAAGCATAGGGGAGAGGGCCAACAATGAAAAAGAGAAAATTGAAATTACAGACAGAAATAGGGAAGCATGGAGGCACAATTTTCTCATCAGAGGCCAGCAGATGCGTCCATGAGCTTTGGCCTACTGATCACTTTGTGAGCGGGGTGCTGCAAAGCTTTGATGGCGGTTAGCTTGAAAAAAGAAAAGAAAGAAAAAAGCCCATACGGCATAAACAAACAAGCAAAACCAGCCCCCTCAAGCCCAGTGTAGATTTCCTCTGCTGCTTGTGCCAAGACACACAAACAACAGAGCTGAAGCAAATCCCATTTAACAGCATGTGGGGTGAAAACACTGCTCATACTTAAAACAAATACCAAGTTACTATGTATTCAGACTGCACAATGAGGAATAAACCATTTAAATCACACAAGTGATTCCAGCAGGGCAAACTTCTATTCGCACTGCAGGTATGCCTGCGCGCGTTGCTCAGGGGCTCTGGGTCCTCGACACCGCTGACTGGCTGAACATCGACTTTGCACTCGCTCATCTACACATCAAAAACACGTCCAAATGTTAGTTCACTAAGGAGATTTGTATTATTTTATTAGAGTCACGAGTGGTGTCTGTGTCGCATAGCGTCCCAATGATGATTTTTTTATGGATGGTAATTTGCAGAAATCGTAAAAACTGTGCTACATGATAAAAAAGTTAATACATTCAAATGGGACGAATTTATGCCAATTAAACAAGGATACTGTGTCTATTTTTCTTTATTATTTTGGCATTTTTTTGACGTGGAAGAAACTCACCCAGAAACAGTCACAGCCTACTTTAACAACTTTATTTTATCAGCAATGAAAACATGGAGCCAAGTCACCAGCAGCACGGCACTGCCTCACCTCAGACAACCTCAAACATAGCTGTTTTTAATTTTCAATTTATTCTTCAAAACTACCTAAGAATCTTAATCTGAACACATCTTAACACATTGCCTTAAAATAACCGTACAGTTATTTTAATATACATCTTTTGGACTGTGTAAGCCACTTAAAAATGTTGCTGTTTTCTTCTAATCTTTAAAACAATTTTTTTTAAAAAGCCTCATAATTACATGTCATCCCCCCCCATGATATCAAAAATGGTGTCAAGGATCAAGTATTTCTGTGGGCATCAGTATCGAGTTTAAAATTCTTGGATGGTGGCCACACTAATATGTTGCAGGAACTGCTCTGCTCACTCTTTTCATGCACACCTGCTTCCTTCTCGCTGACCTGAATCTATGTTGCTGCCACTGGTGTTACAGTTGTTCTTACAGCATTTCAAAAGCTTTTTAAACCCCACAGTCCACTGGTGGGGAAGTCACAACCTGCTGAGCTGAGCCTCAGGTGTGTTCATGTGGGAAATGACAAGGTCAAAGTCTAAATGCCAAGTATTAACACTTAGCCACATTCTACATTTATATTCTCGAAATTCTCGGCTGATTTTTTTGCTTTGTTCTATGTAACACCGCTTGCTGTTTCTCAGCTCTAAGAAAGTTTTATTTATGTTGCTGATTTGAATTGCAACCTGTTCTTAAATTCAAATGAGTCTGAATAATACTTCAAGTATTCACAAATATAATCTTGAGAACAACAAAAGATATTTTAGTCCAGATTCGTTAAAGGTGCTTGTGCTCTCAGCAGGTGGGGTCTGACGATTCAATAGCCCCCCCTTGGATATGACTTGCTGATTACATGTTCACATCTTAGTGTGGCCAAAAATATAATGCACTGTGAGTGCTGCCTCAGTAATAGGGACACTGGTGCTTGTGCTGTGACAGGCAGAGCTCTCTGACCTCAGGTCTCGAAGGTGGTCATTATCATCTTTGCTGTTCACATCTTTCATGCACCCAACTGTTGAGGCATCAATAATTCACTTATTTCTATTATTATACTGAATGGTATGCTGCCAGTGTCAAAAAGGGTGAGTACGCCATTAGGAGAGACGCATGGTATGTATGGTATGGTTTTGCAAAATGCCACTGCAATGAGGCAGGGAAATAAAAATGTAAATTGAGAATGAGAGATCCTCTAGATGCACCAAAAATGTTTGTTTTTTTTCCTTCTCCCCATCTTCCCCCTTTAGAAACTACATAAAACAAAGTGAAACTGCTCTCCTAAACAACTAAAGGGAGCAAAAAGTCTCTTGAACTCAACAATTTAGAGTGAAAATTCCTTCTCTAAAATTAGGGATCCGGGGAAGTTGGGGAGAGAAAGTGAGGGATTTGGTTAGTATACCGATTCACTCTGAAAACGGCGTGACAAAAGAGAGTGCGTCAGGGAGGAAAAGAGAGAGAAAGAGGTTCTGAACACAAAAGAGAGCTGCAAGCACAGGGGTAAACACACGAGCCAATTGGGACGTCAGGGGAGCAGGAAGGGCCCCTGGTGAAGCACCCCCCCCTGCCAAACACACATGAGCGCGCGCACACTCACACACACCGTCGTCTCCTCCTCCTCCTTCTATCCTGCACTCTAGAATTCACTTATCCCCAAATCCCTTTCCCTACTTTACTGATAACAACAAGGAGCGGGCCTCTGGAGCTTAACATAGTGGCAAATCCGGCCGAGGGAGTTCTGTGCCAATACACTCTGCGGCTCGGCTACGTCTGTAGGGATTAGAGCGCTTTCCGGGTTTCTTCACCAAGTGCGGCATCTTGAAATGACTTTAATTTGTTTCATTTGAAATAAACTGCCCAGACACTCAGAGTTCAATTTTATGGATGACCTATCAGCTGTTATCCAATCACAGTGTTAAGAAATGTTTGCCGTGTGTTGGGGTGCTTTATGTTTGGCTCCCCGTGCATTATCTGTGGCTTGTTATAGCAGCAGAGTTTGCTTCGGCATGTTCTGATAGAAAGAGACACTATACACAGACCCAATTCGCCTCTGTGTTTTTCTGCCCCCTCATTATACATGTTTGCTTTAATAACTTGGCTTTATGCAAAAGTATAATACAAGTGAAAAGCAGAGCACCACACAAGCCTGGGGAACAAAGGCTCCTGGGACTGCCCTAGACTTAATTTGATTTTCCCCCCCTCTCTTTGGAGAAAGAAAGAGATTGAGGAACTTACTGAAGATATCATGCCTGTGTCCTGTGTGTGATACGACATACTGAAGGGGCTTGGAGGGATCGTGACTGTAAACCCCAGTATGCTCGTGTCAACTCCTATGGCAAAACCAGATTACGCTTTCTCTTGTCTCTTTGAATAGAAACACAGCTCGCTAGCATGGACTTGGCATGACCGTGAGAGGATAGCAAGCTCTATCCTGACACAACTGGATGAGGCAGACTGGGCAGATCACCAGCGGTTCACAGCAAAAACATCTTTTATGAATGCACTTGCCTCATGCATGTTTAAGCTCTGAGGGCACAACAGTAACCATGAGTAAAACAGGCAATATCAATTAACTATGTGAGAGGCTTTGTCAGCACGCCAGATACTAAGAAGGCACCACATGACGATGCAAACTCAACGTACAAATACGAGTAATCACATTTGATAACCCGCTGTGATATATGGCTTTTTGATTTAAACCACCTTATATCCTTATATCGCAGTAATAAGTTATGACAAAGGGACATGTTGTGACTTCAGACTGTTTCCAAGAAGAGCTGCCCACTCAAATCACAGCTGAATGCCAGGAAAACTAGTTAACAGTTTGGTGCTGTGGAGCTCCTTTGTGTGCAAAGGCTGGTGCGTCTAAGCTCAGATGGCCACGCAACGTTACACTGCGGGTGCCTTAGTGGGAGTATACATACAGCAAACTTAAAGTACTTCGCACCCAGGACCCCTACAGTGCTGGATCGGCTATTGTGCACCCAAAAGCCTGCGCCTGTTCTTAATCCTCATAATTAGAATAAATTCTTACTCTTCATTTGAACTGACTGACATTTGTTCTCTTGACAGAAATCAAATCTAAAATATTCTTCCATGCTTGTATATAAAGTGTACATTATTGGTCTGTTTTTAAGGATGGAAAATATATCATTTGAATTTCCCTGAGTCATTTAAACATTTTCTTCTACGTGCTGCTAGTTCTTGATGTTCTGGGTGCTTTATTAAGAAATAAAACAGTGTCAGGTGTTCGATCAGATGCCTGATATGAGCTGTAATTAAATTTCACTCACAAGCACTTCCAGTATTGATTGTGACTTCCATCTTTTAGGTGCAAAGGCAGAAGTAGCAAGATGGTGTCATAGAGTCGTAATGTGGGAGGGAAGAGGTTGGGGTGGGTGGATGGTTCAACATGATATGCAGCTTTGCCCACAGGAGCCTATTTGTTTCCTTCTGCATTTCTCTCTTTAAACTATGAAAATAATCTTTAGCTAACCCAAGGCAATGATAAAAAAAAAAAAAAGAAGATTTTTTTTGGTTCTGTTTTCAAGGGTTTGTTGGCAGGAATCATGTGATGATATTGAAAAGTTATACAACATGTTCTCATAGAAAACTTCCACTTATGGGTTAGTTTCTAAAATCCAATAATGGTAAATGAGTTGGTGCTTATAGAGTGCTTTTCTACTCAATTTGAGCACTCAAAGCAAGTTCCTACTACAATCCTCATTCACCTACTTTTACATTCATTTTTTCTATGTAGTTTGAAGCACGTTTGCCCTAATGTTAAAGCACACAATGAATGCATTGGGGTCAACTCGGGGTTCAGAGATGTGCAGGTTGGATGAGCCAAGGATCGAACCACTGAACTTCTGATAAGTAGATGACCCACCCCAGAAAAAATAAGAAACAAACAAACAAAAAACCAGATAACGGCCTTACTTTGAAGCCATGACCAGTAGACTACTGCGACTAAATGTCTAACTGAGTCAGATCCTGTCACACAGGCTACTGTCCAGCACAGGGTTCAGTAGTCATGAGTTAGCTGTTTTGTTTTACTTGTCAGCAGACACCACATGTCACATGTAGCACATTCAGTTATAACAAGCTGCTGTTTTGATGTGTTTTATTTCTCCCTTTTTATGCATTAGCCCCATGCGCGCACACTGTGGAGAGACACGGGCGGGATAATGCAGGTCTCTGCCACAGAGAGAGGTGTCGGGCCAAGTCGCACTCCTGCCATCCACAATCCATTCAACATGCAACACACCGCTAGTCTCTGTGTGTGTTGCTGGAGGGGAGCAAGCACTGATACCCTCTTAATGTCCTTTAAGCTGGGCCCAAGTGAAAAATCACTAATGTGAAACAAAGCCCAGACCATGGCGATCACGACTGAAGCCTTGGCTCAGCACTGCACTGTATTTTGTGTTGTGGCTAGTGTCTGAAGGGAATTTGGTAATTACTTTTGTGTTTGTGATTGCAATTTTACACCTGCCATCCCGGAACGGTGTTTATTTAAAATAATACAGCTTGTTAGGACCATTTAAATGGACTTACATGCTATGTAAATGGACACAGTTGGATGAATCAATTTATGAGTAGACAGGGAATGGGGACGAATGTATACAAAGCAGCAACACTATAGTCACTTTGGTATTTCTGCTACTCTTTACCCAAAACAAATATATGTTATTTTTTATGTCAGCTTTGATGTTGATGTGCATTTGAGCAGTTGCAGCACAGAAGGGATGTGAACATCCACTCACCCGGGCACTCTGTCCAGCAATAAGCTGGTCATCTTCAGTCTGGACACTAGTCCTGCTGCGAGTATCATAGTCCTCCTGTTCAAAGTCAGAATCATCTTCCAGCTCCTCTGGTGTCTGCAGCAAACACAAAGACAGAGATAAAGTCAGAGATCAGGGAACAAACTGAAATAGACAGCTGAAAAGGGCATTTGTTTCTGCTTTCAAGCCCCAATGTGCTGAAATCATGTCCTTCTGATGCGTAGAGAATGGCTTAAAGATCCCTGAAAAGTTAATTGTCTCTGCCATTTTCCTACGTAAGGTCTTCCGTCATATTAAAAACCATATCCAATAGGTATTTCCAAATCAAATTCACAACCATAATGATTTATGCATTATTTACTGAGTGCTAAAAAGACAACTGGGAGGAAAGAGAAAGTCATCTGCGAATACATTTACTGTAACATGTCCCATGTCCTGTTTAACTGCAGGAGAATAAATCTGTGAACAACTTGCATTTGTGCATTATTCACAGGTAAATATCTGGACCCATTTCCACAAGATCATTGATTGTAACTGCAGTTTATACAGAATGATGTTAAAAAGGAAGCCAAAAAGGGCTGCCAAGTTTTAGTCAGTTAAGGGGAGGAAGCAGCTTGGGGCGGAAAGCGATGGTGCAGCAGAGTATTTGTGAAACAGAAAAGCTCAAAGTCAAAACTCTTTACAAATGAGCATAACAGAGATGCTACCAATATGTTTCAATCGCTTAAATATTATAATCAGTGTTATTATTAATTTTCTTTGAAACATTTTGACTTAAAGTCTTTAGCCAAACTCTTAAGTTACTGTTTGAATCCTGACTGCTTTTTTTTTTTTGGCATAAGATTTAAAAACTGCTGTGCAGTGATTGTAAGTTCTTAATGTAATTCAAAGCTAAAATAGTTTCAAAGCTGGGGAAAAATCCCTGTGTGTTTCATCAAATAAAGAATTCAGAGGAATTAGCAAGAAGAAGAAATGAGAGAATATCTGCTTCAGTTTGTTTATAACTTTGTATGTGTTTTCTGTACGAGGCGAGTGACTCAATCATTAATAAGCATCGTTATTCCTCTCTGCTGTCTTTTAAGTGACGTCCCAATGACAAAGGCTGTTAGTTTGCCAGGTAACTTCAAAGCAAGTAGTTGATCTAACGCAGATGGATCAATTTTAACAACATCACAATGATAACACAGCTGGACGGCTTAGGTTCTGTGGAGCAGAGGATCAAATATAGACATGTATCTGTGTAAAATTATTCTTACATGGTGACAGCCTGTATTCACAGTTCTGTCACAGCTATGCTTGTGAAGTGCATAGTGTTGCCTGGTTATTTATATCGGTATTATAATAAACTAACAGTAGTTTAGTTTTTCTCAAAAGGAGCACTTACAGTATAAAACAGGACCACAAAAGTACCACAGGTTGCTAGAAGGCCTACATTTAACTGTGCTAAATTTCCTTCTTAATTTTAGTACAATGCGAATGATTTTCTTTCAACTCAATCAGTGATATGATTATTCTCTAAATAAAAATAAAAAATGTGCCCATTCTGCCCTAATGATTGCATCGTTGAACTAAGGAAATAAAAGGCAAAAGGGAAGAGCATTTACACACTGGAAATTAGCTACTTATAATTTATTCACACAAATCTCAGGCCATATGGAGCTTCATTATCCATTCTTTAATTCAAGTCAGTTTGTTTGCTCACAATAGTGGGAATACAATTTCTTTATAGTTTCATAATAGCCCATTTCATGCATATCCATTTGTAATAGGTTTTATAAAAGCAAATGTTTTATCAACTCATTCTACTGCAAACACCTACAATTTAGCTAGCATACAATTCATTTATTTTACTGTTTTATTGAACATAAAATCATTTTTTAATCATTTCTTTTGTTGGTAGCTTCACTAAATTATAGGATCTTGTTTCTTAACTTTCATTTTATAGATATGACAGTGTTATCCTGTCACAAATTAAATGCACTGTATTGCTGGTGCAGCTGTTTAAGTCTCGGGTAAAATATCCAGGATAAGGGAACCAGTTGCTGACTATCTTTGTGAGACAGGTTATTCATGATAGCCAGTTTTTAAAAAAAAAAAAAAGAGCCAGGTGTGTGAATGTGCAGCAGCGAAGATGATCGGTTTTGCTTTTCGTCAATAAAAAAAAAAGTCTGATTAGAGCTGTGATCACAGAGACATTAAGACTGTAATAAAAAACAAAACAAAAGCAGCCCCCTCATTGATTTCAATCAGGTCATTGCGTGGGGGTGCCAACTCAGAGGTTGCGTTACCTTGGAGATCGTGTTGCTATGTGTATAGGTTTCTGCTATTTACCTTGTAATGATTTTAACAATCCTAAGGATCTTTCAATAAAAGAGGCCTGCTATTACGATTACATTTTAGCATTTACACAGGCCATGAAACAACTTAACCCCATCAGATCACAGCAGCTCCTTTCATTGATTTCATTTTTAATCTGAATGTCTGGTAAGTTTGAACTTTCTAGGTGAGAAAGGCTGTAGGTCAGTTTCCTGAGACTGGGAAACTGCGTAAATATTGGTTATATTGCAGTCTCCACCCATTGTTCAGTTTCATATCTCTTCCATTCTGTGCAATACTTACTACTTCCCCCCCTGCACTCCTGCGTGCATGTGTCTGCGGGTACATAAAGGCCTGGACAAAAACCATGTTTCCAAGAACTTTCATAATAACTTTCCACTCTACTCAAGTTCAGCCTCAATTTTTAAACACTGTGGAGAATTGGTTTCTTAATCCGCTGACTGCTCATGAGATCTGTGCTGTAAAAATTCTAAAGGAGCTATTACTCGGTCTAAGTGGGGGAAAAATTTAAAAAAGTACACTTAAAAAAAATAAAATAAAAATTACACGTGGCACCAACATTTGCTATTTATACAATGAAGTCAGACGACAGAGAAAGCAAGGATCTTCCAAGTTGTTTCCCCAGAAAGTAATTGTACTTGGATAGGATTATAAAGCCAGCTGGTCCCGGGCAGTTCAAAGCTGCCTGTTTTACATTATTTACTAACATCAAATTATTTTCCATAATTAGATTTTTTTCTTTCCGAAGCTGAACTGGGAAACCTTCCAGCCTGCATAAAGTTGAATAAATGAATTACGTGGTGAAAGAGGAGGGACAGTTGGGGTGGGGGAGGTGGGGGTGCAGATACTGTAACATCAGATTTGGTACGTGAAACAGCAGAGCTGGTATCTTGTTGTTATGGAGCCGTTTTATCGTGACACGCTGTCAAGGGTTCTGCCAGATTCATAAACCAGATCATGTGACAGTGGTGACACTCCAAATGAGAATTGAAGATTTCAATTATGCGCTTCTTCATCCTTAGGGCGGATGTATTTTTGTCACAAAACTTCCACTATCACCCAAGACAGACAGCAGCACAGTTTTCAGTGGGAATAAGGTCCCTGTGATGAAAAGCAAAAAAGCACAAATTTGTCATGTTCACCAGTAGATTCAGGAAGTTTTTAATGTAACAGGTTTTATGATAGAAACCCCCCACAAAACACAGGTTATTACCTCAACAAGACAGATATTTAAACCAAATTTAAAATATGCTAATGGTAGTGAAGCTGCAAAAAAGCATATATTCAAACTAAATAAGCTCAACATTAGGAAATGAGCAAACTGTTCAGATGTTTAAAATAAAAAACCCAATCAAATATTTTGAATACACAGAAGAAGATGGGAAATTGGTGCAATTTGCTTTTTTTTTCCAACTGGCAATTCAAAACACTTTGACACTATCGCTGAGCTCTAGAAGCATTTCAAAGTATCTCAGCTAGTCTTTCCCTTTTGCTTTCTTGCAGAACATAATGGACGTACCCTTATCATGAGGACGGCTTTCCTGACATCGCGGACGCCATCGTAGACCAAACGGGATGCATCAATGAACTCGTTCTCCTCAAAGGGCTGTGGGGGGTTCATACTCAGTGCCTCGATAGCTACTTCCACTTGTTCAGCAAATCGGGGCATTACTGCAGGAAGAAAGAGGTAATGGAAGTAGAGATAGAGAACAAAAGAGAGACAGGAGGTATGGGTTTATCACTTTTTTCTATGATAGGTGAAGGATTATGATTAAGTAAAGGAAAATATATTAGAAAACACAGCTATGACTGTGCTGTTTCTCTATCCAAGGACATGGCTACCACTGTCTTCAAAATGTCTCGCAGCACATTCTTCATCAGTCTGTGTTCACTTCTGGAATGTCACCCTAAACCTCTTTATAAACAACAATATGCCATTCACACACTGCACACCAATTAGCTACTCCACATCAGCTTACCCGGCACGGAGACTGACCTGTCTCTCCCAGATCGGTTTGTGTGTTTGCTGCCATGTGGCACGGGGAAGTGTATGTATGTGTGTGTAACGTGGGAGCTCGCTCAGAGATGTCTGTGTGCTTCAGTGTTACAGCGCAAGGACGCGAGCTCAGCCTGTCAATTCACAATGCCGACGAAGGGAAACAATTTCATCAAAGTCTTTTCGAGGCAGACAAAAGCCAAGCAACAAAAGAAACGTCCCTACTGACCATAAAAAATGGTTGGTTTTGTTGTCGGTACCCATTGGCTAGACCTGATGGAAGAGCTTTATGTTTTTTGTGTCTTCAAATGAATTGTGCTGAATATGAATAGACATTGTTTAATATCCAAAAATACAGACTGAAGGTTTTAAATATTTAGCAGGCCACCTTTCCAAGTAATCTCCTGTTGTGTCACAATAATTGAATTCCAGCTATGATAATGTACTTTTTTTTCTTCTTATGGACTTTGTGCTGTAGCAAATTATCATAACAAAAGCAAAGGCTTACCTAGAAAGCCAGTTGCCAGCTAGAAAAAGGTGTCCATTTACTGTAGATTTGTGGGTCTCTTTTCAAACACTACAAAAGCCTAAAAACCCACCATCACATTTGATTTCATTACAGTAGCACAAATAGAAAAGAATTTTCTTTGAATCCGGAATAGATATTAGAAAATGACTTTATGTACAGAAGGACCGGGTGAGACAAAGAGAAGGACATACTGTTTTATGTGTTTTAGGGGAAAAAACATTCAGCTGCTTTAGAAGTAATAAGCAACAAATATGTATCAATGGAGTGGATTTTTGAAGTGCTGATACTATGAATAGTTTAAGACAACATCATTAGAGGAGAAGACAGCTCTAATGAGCACAGAGAGATAAGAAAAACTGTGGAAAAGACAAATGAGGTATTGCAGTTTGGCCAGAGAGCCATGTTTGTGATTTTATTAGCATCTTCCACACTCTCGCCTCATTCTGACATGAAGAGTGAACTAAATCAATTAACTAGCTTGCACTAAAGGTGTATGAATCTGCAGTGTGCTTATTTGTCTGATATAAAACATACGGTATATTTCACCAAACATAAAAGGCACTACAAAAAAGTCTCTCCCCTTTTCTTTTCATTTTTAATTCAGTTTAATCCACTTACTGGAGAAGCGTAAAATAGGCTTTTGGGAATTGCTGGGAAGGCGTTTTAAATAGAAATATTTAAATGTTCTCTGTGCTCTTAATGAGCAAAGTTGCTGATGGTAAGGAGCAATTTCACTCATTCCAGTTGAAAAATGATGAAGGGAATTAAATGTGACCATGTAGGGATGGATTTTTTTCACCCTCTAAGCTTAAGCATACTTTAAGTGAGAAGTTATGGAAGTACAATGAATGCCTCAAACCTCAAAGCTAACACGGTGCGCACCTGTGCCATGTTTAACAAGATTTAAACAGCACAATCTGCACAGTTCCTGATTTCTAAGCCACAAGATTCAAATTAAGACGGCTTCATTTAGACAATCAAACACACAGCAAAACTGCACAGAAGCACGCACTTACATTCAACAGGTGAACACAAAAATATCTCCAAATCGATGACGTTGGCCCACTCGGACGGAAAATTTTAACAAGTACAAGTTTGCGAACAAGGTTTCCAAATCTGTGGTACTTTTTCTGCACTTTTGTGGCAAAAAAAAAAAATCAAAACAAACAAATAAAAAAAATAAGCATGTGCATATTTAGCACAATTATTTATATTGTGTGACACTACTACACCTGCATGTTACAACATTGTTTGGCCTACTCATGATGATAGCAAACTGCTATTTAATCATAGTGAGAGAAGTAAAAAAACAAGGGGTGGTAGATGTTGTTTATATCCTAAAAATGGGTCATTTGAACCCTTTGCTAAGTGGTTGCTAGACGGTGTGATGGTGCCATAACATACAATCGATATTTCAACTTCTGCTGATATAAATTAGATCATAGTGTTGTGAAATGTAAATGATGTGAGGCTTTTATAAAGCGTTAGTGATGCATAAATAACAAAAACAGATCATTTTAGCCTGTTGCTAGGTGGTTTGCTCAACTCCTGACGACCAAAGCAAAAAATAAACACACAGACAGACAGAGACTTTGGATATTAAAGTAAGATATCACATATCACAGCAACAAAGTTGCATTTTATCCAGTTTCAGATCAATTCTTTCCACAATTCCCCAACACAGTCTGTTTCAAAAGAAAACAGAAAAAACAACAACAAAAATAAAAGCACTCCCAAGCAATGCTGTAGTATGAAGCAGGTTTGACAGAGCTGCCTTACTTTCTGTTAGCTGACTTGATAAATTCTAAATATTAAAAGATAATGGTTATCACGGCAGGGGTTTTCTACTTTCTTTGTTAACTTTAAACTCTCCGAAGAGACATGAGACATTAGAGGGACAGGTGATAGAACTCTACAAAGAACAGGAAAAATATAATGCCATTGTTTACCACTCTTACAATTATCCACCCATTTACTTATTGTTTTCATTTCCTTATTGCCCTGTTACTTACATTCTAAGACAATATAACACAGACACATCGTTAATACTAAGCTATTACTTGGGTACTGCTTATTATTTAATTACATGGTATTTACTTTATCACGTTATTACATGACATTTAAAGCTGCTATATAACGTGCTAACCAAAAGTGTGACTATTAATTCACAAAGTAATTTATATTAAGTTTTACTCCACAATGTTACCTGTGTCAGCAACATCACACAGACAGAGACTCACAAAGAGTGCTTTCACAATTTGAGAGCCACTGGTCTAAAATATTACTATGTATATGTTTTCAAATTTATATATTTAAATAATTTTTAAATATATTTTAGTACAATCTTTAGACAATCTTTGTCTTACCTCTTAACCATTTTTTGAACTGCTGTATGATTATGGCGTTATTTTTGTGCCACTATTCTGAGCGCACATAAAAAAAAAATTTGAGCGCACGTAAAAAATGATTTGCAGGTGCAAATGTTGCATTTTGAGGAGAAATTTATTTTGAGCGAAGAAAAGCTAAATTTGACTGAACAAAATGCATTGCTGCACGCAAAAAATGTATTTCAGTGTTTGCTGTTATCCACACACAACAGCAGCGCCTCTCGCTCAGTTTTTGCATTTGCGCTCGCTCGCAATGTGTTGCTCGCGCTCTCAACATTTCTGCCCGTGCGCGTTCAACTCTTTCTATACACTGTTATATTTGTGCCACAAAACCAGCCAAACACAGACTTGGAAGCAAAAAAATCTGATTGGCTGTGTGGTCTCCAATCAGCTTGAACTGACGAAATGCAATATCCCAGAATCCACTTCGTCCAAAACTCAAACGAGGCAGTGGCGGAGGAACGCAGAGTGGCAGAGTTTGAAATATTACTCTTTCTGGGTCACAAAATAAACTTTTAAGATATTTTCATGCGAGAATGGTGCTGTGTAAACTTCAAATATCTACTCGATTCATCAAGACATCACATATTTGCAAAAGTGCACTAACGTTTTCGGAGATGCCTGTTACCCACTAGCTGACCGCATAGCTGGACTGGCCATCGGCCCACTGGGCAAAGATGGGTTTGTTTGTTTGTTTTTGTAACCGTATAAACAATAAAAGGTGGTGGATTAGCCAATTGGTCATGATCAACTCTAGGCTGGACCAATTACAATACATCCTTATTTAGGGGAAAAGGAACGTGATTTGTCCCGTACTTCAGCTAGAATGAAAAAGACACAAAGCTGGAGTTATTCTGTGTTTTTGCTGCACAACTGCCTGTTCTTCTTTCTTTCTCTTCCATCCCTCTCCTGTTGCTACTTCAATCATGAAACTGATCAATGATCAGCTGATCTGCTTTTCTGCCAAAAGTCCCATCGCTCTTGTTTGTTTATCGCCCACTTTGCGCCAGAAAGAGGAAACCAGCGGATGTCGCGCTAAACAACAGCAGCACGTTTAAGCTTGATCAGCTGTTGTTAGAATTTATTTAATATTACTTTCTAGTATCAGCTGATGTTTGCTGGAGCCACAGCTGTAAAGCTGCTGGTCATGATGTCGGTTTGGATATGTGGTGAGAGGGAAACATGAAGGTGATACAAATCAAACATATATACCAACAAGACAGTGTACATCACTGTCACAACAGTGTTTGTTTTATTTCAAAGGCTTTATGGAATTTATTTATTGGAATTCCACGTGAAAGACCAACACAAAGTGGTGTACACGTGAGAAGTGGAACGAAAATCATACATGATTCCAAACATTTTTTACAAATAAATAACTGCAAAGTGGGGTGTGCGTAATTATTCAGCCCCCTGAGTCAATACTTTGTAGAACCACCTTTTGCTGCAATTACAGCTGCCAGTCTTTTAGGGTATGTCTCTACCAGCTTTGCACATCTAGAGACTGAAATTCTTGCCCATTCTTCTTTGCAAAACAGCTCCAGCTCAGTCAGATTAGATGGACAGCGTTTGTGAACAGCAGTTTTCAGATCTTGCCACAGATTCTCGATTGGATTTAGATCTGGACTTTGACTGGGCCATTCTAACACATGGATATGTTTTGTTTTAAACCATTCCATTGTTGCCCTGGCTTTATGTTTAGGGTCGTTGTCCTGCTGGAAGGTGAACCTCCGCCCCAGTCTCAAGTCTTTTGCAGACTCCAAGAGGTTTTCTTCCAAGATTGCCCTGTATTTGGCTCCATCCATCTTCCCATCAACTCTGACCAGCTTCCCTGTCCCTGCTGAAGAGAAGCCCCCCCAGAGCATGATGCTGCCACCACCATATTTGACAGTGGGGATGGTGTGTTCAGAGTGATGTGCAGTGTTAGTTTTCCACACATAGCGTTTTGCATTTTGGCCAAAAAGTTCCATTTTGGTCTCATCTGACCAGAGCACCTTCTTCCACATGTTTGCTGTGTCCCCCACATGGCTTGTGGCAAACTGCAAACGGGACTTCTTATGGTTTTCTGTTAACAATGGCTTTCTTCTTGCCACTCTTCCATAAAGGCCAACTTTGTGCAGTGCACGACTAATAGTTGTCCTATGGACAGATTCCCCCACCTGAGCTGTAGATCTCTGCAGCTCGTCCAGAGTCACCATGGGCCTCTTGGCTGCATTTCTGATCAGCGCTCTCCTTGTTCGGCCTGTGAGTTTAGGTGGACGGCCTTGTCTTGGTAGGTTTACAGTTGTGCCATACTCCTTCCATTTCTGAATGATTGCTTGGACAGTGCTCTGTGGGATGTTCAAGCGATGTCTGTTGTCTAAATCCAATCGAAAACTGATTCATGTTTGCGGCTGTAATGAGACAAAATGTGGAAAGTTCAACGGGGCCGAATACTTTTGCAAGCCACTGTATTTGAAGTTTACACAGCATCATGTGACCCAGAAAGAGTAATATTTCAAACTCTGCCACTCTGTGTTCCTCCGCCACTGCCTCGTTTGAGGTTTGGACGAAGTGGATTCTGGGATATTGCATTTCGTCATTTCAAGCTGATTGGAGCCCAATACAGCCAATCAGATTTTTTTGCATCCAAGTCTGTGATTGGCTGGTTTTGTGGCACAAATATAAGGGTGTGCAGAAATGTTGAGAGCGCGAGCAACACATTGCGAGCAAGCGCAAATGCAAAAACTGAGCGAGAGGGGCTGCTGTTGTGTGTGTGTGTGGATAACAGCAAACACTGAAATACATTTTTTGCATGCAGAAATAAATTTTGCTCACTCAAATTTAGCTTTTCTTCGCTCAAAATAAATTTCTCCTCAAAATGCAACATTTGCACCTGCAAATTTTTTTTCACTTGCACTCAATTTTTTTTTTACATGCGCTCAGAATAGTGGCACAAAAATAACGCCATATATGATCATTTCCCTACAGAGGAAATCATGTGTTGTTGCGTCTGTCTTTAATGGCAGTGTGCAAATGGAGCTAACAATCACAGTTAAGTGAGTTACCTTAAAATTTGCTGTGCACACCTGGTGGGAAATTTCACTAAAATGAGGCAATACAAAGCCATCATTATCTAGACATCATACAGAAAGATACTTATTTCTCGCATAATGTGAGCCTGCTGCCTTTTTTGGAGAATTTATCAGCAGCAACAAGGTAAATAATTAAATTAAAGGCAAACAAAATGCCACTAGAGTTACCCAAATGATCCATTCTTACAATACTTGTTATGCACAGTTCCTTTATACGATGTGAAAAGCTTATTCTTTCAGCTCATTGAACCAGTGCAGTTATCAAATGGCGGCATGACACATTTGCTGATAAATCTGTGAAGTGCTATTATGCAGGCCGGATCCACCATGTTTACCTTCATTAAATCATATGAAAATTACATTTAGGAGCTACACATTAACCCGGTTCAGTATTAAAGCCGTCATTGTGCAACATTTTGAAGTATGCTGCACAGACTGTAAATAAAAAATGTGCATTGTGTCTATGTTGGCTTCGAAGCCTCGAAGGTAACATTCTGACTGCTGTTTGGAGTCACGAGTTACTATATATAGACAACAAGAAGAACTGCAACGTTATCAAGGGTTGCAAGTTTGGTTAGCAATCTCATACTGGTAAGGCTTTAAACCTTATCAGTATTCAAATGTATAGTTTTTTGACAACTATTGATGGGATACAGAGGGAGAAATTGGAACAGTGCTGAATTAATGATGGTCACATGAACAATTTCATGCGCATTGTTTTAATATTATTCCCATCATCCCTGCACAAGTTATATAAAAAAAAGCAACAAAAAAGAAAAAAACCCTGCCATCTGCCTCTGGCTGTGGATGGTGTTGTGTTCACTCACTATGATAGAATAAAATGTTTTCCTCAAGAAGCCTCAGCCCATTTGGTGAGCTGTAATTGTCATGCGTCACTGTAATTGGCACAGTTATTTCAAAGCCAGTGAGGCCAGAGATGTGATTCATATAGACAATGAGACCAGTGGTACAGTTTTGTTTTCTGGTAATGCGATTAACACTCGCAATCTAGAGATAAAAACAAGCGTAAATACTAACCTCCTAGTACAGTACACTGGTGTCTGCTAAATGAGCACATCCACCTATTCAAACAGGGAACGTGTGACCGAATGAGAATTTGAGAAAAGGGCAAATGTTTGAAAACACGAAATACCATGTGACTAAACCTTAATTCTTTAGTCGGACCATAATTCGCCTGGTGTAATTTACAAAAGCAGAATGGGAGAGGAAACAGGGTGGGAAGGGTTGCAAAACATGGTGCGTCAAGAATAGCTAGGGGCTTAATAACAGCAGCCCACGAAATTGAAAATTATAGAAGCTTTTATAAAACATATTACTGTCATTAACCTTCATCCCTGTCCTACACGCACTGCGGCCAAGCAGCATCGCCCCTTATCTGCTGCTTGTATTAATTCCCTGCACAGGTAGGCACAAAAATGTGACCAAAAAGAAACAATCAGTGTTTTCCAAATGAGAGGTCAGATCCACTTCCTCTCTCATATTGGCTAGATATTCAAGAGCGTTGCAATTTATCTGTTCAATCAGATCATTCTCTAGAGTTAAAACTGCGTTTTCTCCATTTAGTGTAGGTGATGAATGGGAAAAGGCTAATTTCTGGCATGCACTACGTAACACTCAGCAAGGCCTTTAAAATCTAATGCTACTGCACTTACATAAAGCAAAATCACTAAATGCGCTTTAAGATATCCACACAGCTTGCATAGCCACTTCCTAATTTTGAAAACGTGGAACTTAACAGCTTTGATGATCGGCGGTCGAACCACAAAGAGAATGTGCTGTATATGATGCTCTTCCTGCTTACTGGTCTCCTCTCCTTCACTCTAACCTTGGTTAAATTGTTCCACCTACCTCTTCCTACTGCACTGCTATTCTCATAGCAATTTCCTCATCAGTACTCTCTCCCAACTTCTGCCTCTTTTTACGCACTGATTGAAAGGCCCCACCTCCTCTCCTTGCAAGCTTAGTTTGCCATCTGCTTCACATTCTGGTTAAAGACTCTTTTCCTATCATTAAAACAATAGACACAGATTCAAAAATTATAACTCATTTATCTCAACAACCGTGTTGTACACTTATGGGCCATATAAAAAACGCCATTTTCAGTGTTAAAAAAAATGATAAAAACCACTGATTCACTTCCACATTTCCCCTTAACAGTTCTTTTTTAGAGACACAGTCAATGAAAGGTCTTTAGTTTTCTTCATTAGACCCTCCACTTGGCATTAACAACTGGCTTCTTGGGTACATGTGTGAATGTGCCCAACACACTGATGAGTCATTAAAAGCAGATTGTTCCTGCATATGGACCCATTCCATTAGCACGTGCATCTCTGTGAATGTGTCCTACACTTGGAAACTTTGGCAGTTAAGGACTCCAGTGGTCTGGACTGACATTTAGCCTTCCAAACAGAAACAATTGCACGCTTCTTTTTTCCTTTTCTGCATATAAAGCAAGGAAGTGGTAGCTTGAGCACTCTACTTGAGATCAGATCACTGTAGGGTTGCCAACCGTCCCTTAAAAAACGGAATCGTCCCGTATTTCGAAACAAAAGTACACGTCCCGTATTGAGCTAATAAGGGACGCACTTTGTCCCGTAATACAGTGAGAATCAAAAGTAGTCTATAAATGTTTATGGAATTAACGCTTTGTTTGAAAACATAATTCCCAGCCCCTCTCCTGCTTTGTGACCAATGAGCTGACAGCACACTTATGACAATTCGAGTATGACAATTCAGATTACCGCTCATCTCATTGGTCGAGGAAAGGTCGCTTACGGAGAAAATACCGGAAGACAACAGATGACCACAACAAGAAGCATGGCCAACAGGGAAACAAACGCCGACACTGCGGTGCAAGTCTCGGACGTCAGTACACCTAAAGCTGGACATACACTGGGCGATTTTCAAACTGCACGATTGACTCGCAGGGGTTAGAAGTTGTAGGTCACGATGCAGGGTCTCACACTATACCGCCCGATGCTCTGATGCGACCTGAGTGCTCACACTGTGCCTCCATAAAATGAAGGTTATAACAGAAAATCTGTCGCTCGCTCCCTCTCTGTCTTTCACTCACACAGACACGCCACCACCATCAACTTTGCTAAATTGCTAATGAAAAACATTGATCAGGCAGCTGTGATTGAGCAGCAATGTAAATCCAACTATTTTCACGGTTGTTGTGGTCGTGATAATTTTGTGATGCCACATCGAAAAGGCTCGGATGAGCTTTCCAAAGTTCTACAAGTTGTGCCTCCATCGCTTGTGTCCAGATCACACGCTGCACAGCCGTGCTGCACCGTCTTTTTCACCGACGGTTACGTGTTTGCGCGTGAGCAGTGTGAGCAGCTGCGGTGACACCCTCACGAGCGATTGATGATCGGGAGCTGCTCGAGGTGTTAATCGCTTCTCGTTACCCCACGTATACTACACTATACTGCACGATGAAGGCCAAAATTGGGCCGATCACCAAATCGGTCGCATGACTCAAAAATCGGCTCAAAATGGGCCAAAAATCGCACAGTGTAAGCCCAGCATTAGAGCAGCAATGTTTGTTCCCCTCAGAGAAAGAAAAATAGGCTGCAAAAGTACAGGGAGGAATGGGAAAAGGAAAACACCTGGCTGGAAAAGTGCACGATAACACCTATAAAGCGCACTGCACTGTGTGCCGGCGCACTTTTTCCATAGGCATGCTTCTAATGGTGGGCACATGAAGAACATGAGGGGCGTGAAAGCTCGGGGAACCCTTAACCAATTTCTTGTCCACCAGGCCACGGCAGAAGCAGATATGGTGTGTAAACACTGGTTTGTTTTTTTTAAACCCTCTGGTTAAGGTTAATATGGGCATGTGCAGTGAATATCAGCGCTATGTGGCCAGAAGTGTGATAATATAATTTATTTTGTGTAATAAACAACTGCAAGGATAGATGATTACAACAAATAGATGACTAATACATAAAAGTAATACATAGATGAATAATGATGATGAGTTATGATGCGTAATCATGGGAACAAGTGGGTTTACAAACAGGAGCAGCTGATTAGCATTAGAAAAGCTGAAATAATACCTCAACTGAAGCCAATTGTACTAAATGCACTATATGTGCACTGTTACAAGAATATTTTGTTCTATTGTTTTCTATTAATTTATATAATTTTAAGTTAAGCAGGACAGAGTTCTTTTAAAGAAAGATTTACTTATATTCTCAAAAGTTAAGCATGACAGGCTTCTGTTTAAGAAAGAGACCTGTTTTACTGTGTTAATGTTGTCATTTTGAGCTAAAAATAAATGGCTAAATGATCATTTGTTTCCCATATGGTCATATCACAAAGAATATGCATCTGCTTAAATCAAATTCAAGTCAAATGGTTAAAAAATAATTTCACACACAAAAAAGAGCTACAAAATTCACCACACTGGGAAGGGTGAACTGGGTTGCCACGAGGTGTCCCTTATTTATTTTTCAGGGAGTTGGCAACCCTAGATCACTGAAGGCGCATGTTAATGCGCCAGGTATGAGCCGAGCCTTAGTGTCTGATGCACTTCCTTTTAGTGCTCTTGATCCACTGATTTACAGGCATGACATGTGGGTGGCAGTGTGTCCGTGTGTGTTATTACTCACTGCACTCACTGCAAAACCCTGGCTAAATCCTATTTACTGTGCCCTGATGTAATAACAAGGAGCAACATCACCCTGCTACCTAAATGGCACTCTGACTTAGGCAATATATCAGTTTTTTAATCTACCCTCTCCAGGCACCACATTAATGACCAACTTAAAAATTTGTCCCTTCTTTTGAGGAGAAGATTAGTCTAAACCAAGGCAGTTAGTGGGCAGAATAGTGTATCAGTAAGGAAGGAGGGAGAGGAGGAAAGAGAGGGAAGCCATAACCACTTTCCCATTAGGCTATTGATTTTTCTCTCTCTCAAGGACACGCTTCAGTCCCGGGCCCATGTGTAGACTGTCTGTCAGGAATCTATAGCTAAGCTTTACACTGAAGAGTTGTGAGCCTTGGCTGCTTGTGTTTTGGCCTCGGCATAAATCTGGCCACACTCGAAATGAGAAAGAGGGATGGGCAAATTGAGACAAGGTCAAAGGGTAGGTAGCTGTGATGAGCGCTGTGTGCCAGCTGTCAGAAAGAAAGGCAAGAGGCTGTGATTGGCATGAGTGGCTGTGGGCATAAACACAGGAGCAGTCCAATAAAAACACAAATAGCCAACGCAAAACACACAACTACCCACATACGCATACTTACACCCACACACACTTGCACAGAGTAAAGGGATAAATGTTTTACACATGCTCACCACTGGAGGAAAGTTAAGAAAAAGGGAACACATCAATGAATTCCACTAAAATCCTTGCGCAAATCGCTTAGTGAAATCCTTGGTGACAGCTATTGATTTTTTGGTGGAGTCTAGTTAATTGGGCTCAGTACCCTCTAAAAACTGTGTGGTCCTATATCCCTTCCCTTTGTTCAGCTACACTTAATCATCTTTCCCCCTAGCTATAGATTTCTCCTTGACTGTGTTCAAATCCATAGACATCAGGTCTGTGAGGACGGAGGGGAGAGGGAGGCAAAAGTTCACAAGGATCAATAAGTGCTTTATGGTCCAGATCAGATGTGCATGGTAGCCCTTAAAACCCCCCAACTACTGCTAAGACGGAAACTGGAAGGGGAAACACAACAGCTCTTCATCAAAGAGAAATATGGAGCCAATGAAACATTCGTCTAACACGGTTGCTAATTCCCCACCTTAACGTCTCAATTAGCGCCCAAATCATGAGGAGACCTTGTTAAAATTAAAGACAGAAGCCCTCCCAAAGGCCCGGCATCTCGAGAAAACGCAACAAAAATTTGTTTGGTGCATATTCTTTCTGTGAAGAAGAAATCACCTCAGCCCTGACCTTAATGTGAAGTCGCCTTGAACCTGTGTTTTAAACAAGTCTGTTTATCTGTGGGTATAGCAAAGTGCAAGGTCACCACAGTTGACTAAATCTAAACCAAAAACTAGATCAAGGTGTGAAAATGTATTTCCTTTAGATTTACTTTTTTCTTTCCCCTAAAATCTGAGGCTGTCACGAACAACAGTGTAAAGTTTGCGCGCACACATAATCCTCATCTGCAAAATGGGAAGTGTTACATAAGTTAACAATCATTTCCTTTCATTGCCTACAGTGCTAAATTTACAGGAGAAATTACCGCCCTGCATCTATCAAAAACGCTTCAAAATACAGCCTGCGTGAAGTAGGAAACTGTAAGTGACGTCACCCCATCAACAGCTCTTGATTTGTTGGTGTTAGTAACACTGACATAATGCTTCTTCATAGTGCTGACTCTTGCTCCATGGAGGATTAATAGAAGCATGTGACGAGGTTAGAGTCATACAAAATTGACCTCAAGTGTCTGTAAGATAATCACCGCTGAACTCTATCAATTAATTACCCCAATCAATTAAACTGAATCATGCAATAAGTGAACAGAATGTGTTTAAAGTACCATATAACTAATACTGTAAGTAGACTGTTATGGTGGGGTTCAGCGCCAGAAGAGGGTCTCAGACAGATGGTGGTGTGAACACATGTGGCACACCTAATGCTGTTTGCGACTTATCAGCTAGCAGGGAGGGGAGCTGATTGTGTCTCTCAATTATCCCGGCAGATGAAAGTAACGAGCGAAACAATAGATATACCACCTCGCTAAATGGGCTCTAATGGGAGAGATAGAAAGCCGAGTCGGAAGGATGGGTGAGAATGGAGAAAATATAACAAGGAGGGGAGTTGCTGCTGTGCTGATGTGAAAAGGGATTGTGGTCAGATTTTATTCTCGTGGACAGGTAATTGCTAAATTACTTCTCTCCTTTCATCCTGCATTTTTTGGGGGGGGGGAGGGTTTGGCCTTCTTTCATGATGCCACATTTTAAAGGCGTATTATGGTATATTTTTAAGGGATTGGCTAAGACAGTATTTTATAGCAAACGCTGCACATTTTCTATCTTCCTTGCTTGTGTCTAGACACTTTGTAAACAAGACAAAGTAACACAAAATCACATTAAAAACAGAAACTGTCACCAGTCTGCTTCTCTGAGTATTGCAGGAATGTTTTTGTATGAACAATCGCTGTAACATTTGGAGTTGTCACGTGAACGGCCCTGGCAAAAATGAACAAATTGTTTCTACTGAGACTTCTCTGCATTTTTCATGTGGCACGTCTTCACCGGTGCACATATCGTCAAGAACACTGCAAAAGCTTTCACCTTCTTCCAACTCGCAAATAATACTAGGCTGCAGCTCAACACCTGCGCTGAAAGTGGAAACGTTGCAAACGCGCTGAAGCAATGTCAAAGTTTAGCTTTAAGTGGTGTAGGTGGTGACTGAGTGATACATGTTTTCCTCCTCTGGGCTTGCCGGCTGTACTAACTGTGTACTCAGCCCTGCTGATGTTACCACCTCCTGTACATACTCACTTTCACAGATGCTTTCTGTATATGTTACACTGTTTCCTGTAACCACAGTCAGGAAGTAGACTCAGATCTACAATATACTACACTGCAATGTCTAAAGTATTCCCTCACCCATCCAAACCACTGAATTCAGGTGTTTCGACTACTTTAATGGCGACAGTGTATAAAATTAAGCAGGTAGGCATACAGACTGCTTCTACAAACACTTTTGAAAGAATGGGTCGCTCTCTGGAGCTCAGTGAATTCCAGCGTGGCATTGTGATAGGATGCCACCTGTGCATCAAGTCCAGTTGTGAAGCTTCGTCGCTACTAAATATTCCACAGTCAGCTGTTAGCTGTCCATAAAAACATGGATGAACAAAACACCATTGGGATAACTAGAGCAGAGACTGCAACACAGGCCTTCTTGTCCAACATCAGTGTCTGACCTTCTGGAATAATTAAAATTAAATTTTAATTAAAAATTAAAAATTCCCATGAACACACTCCCAAACCTTGTGGAAAGCCCTTTCAGAGGAGTTGAAGTTGTTATAGCAACAACGGGTATTCCAACACCATATTAAAAGCATTTTTCTGTTGTACCTTGTTTATTTACTATTATTTATTTAATTTTTGTAATATATATCTACAATCCGCTTTTCTTTTTGACCCTTGTGCTGCTGATTGAATTCCCCCAGTATGTTCAGAGGTAAAAACTACTGAGACAATATAAGAATTCAAAGTTGTCTCCTAAACAAGGATTTGGAAATGTGTTCATTGTTTGATCGGCCTGGCACTGAGACAAATGCAACTTGCCTGGAAGATGACATTGGACAGAGGCTGTAAATGAATAAATAAAAGAGTGAGAGCGGATAAGACTTTCTGTTAGAGCCAGGAAACTAATCAAAACTTTAGACACTGGACACAGAAGCAGTCAAGTCGTATCTGTGAGACCAGACTGGTGAACTAATGTAGCTTCTACATGTGTGCGTGTGTGTGTGTGTGTGGGTGCATATACGTATGTGTTTCTATATGTTAGGCTATTCCTAAAAGTAGCTTGGCTTGCCAAAAAGCTTGCAGCAAAATATTTTGACACAGGGTGAAGCACAGTGTATGCATCATACCAGTAATACATTAAGCTATGGCTCATTGTGGATCTTCTGCAGCTACACAGGCTCTGTGTACAGCGCACTAACCAGTCTCAGACAGGAGCTTGATGGACTCCAGCACACGCTCGGTGTAGACCCCGGGCTCATAGTTTTCCATCTCAGCGTTAATGATGTGGACCACGCGAGCAGCTCGGCCCCGGATAGCTCCAGCAGTTCGGTCAAGAGTGTCCACATCGCCCTCTTGGAGAGCTATTACACATTTGTTGACATCCTCAAGGATGTGGTTCTCTTGAGAGTGAGAGAGAGAGAAAAGATGACAGTGAATGAAAGTGGGAAACAAAAAATGAAAAAGACCCAAGGATTCTGTTGTTGAGAGACATAATTATTGTTTAATAAACAGATTTTCCTGGAAATTAAACTCATTTTTATCTCTGAGTGTGGATATACTGTTGAGTTTATTTCTCCAAGAAACATGTTGATTATGGATAAAATTTAATACCTGTTGCTTTTTTTGGACACCATCCCACCCCCGTCCAAAAAAAAAAAAATTCTTCTGCCTTTTGATGGGTTTTTTTCTAGTTCACTGTATTTTGCTTCAAATGCTGTGATTTCTTATTTTTTATTAACTAAATAGTAATTTTGTTTTTCACATCAAGCCTCCATAGAGATTTTTTGTGAAAATTTGGTGCCAGAGGACACAAGCAACAACATTCAATAACTCACTCGCTTCAAGCGAAAATCAGGAGCATGTGGACCATTTGCTTCAATCAGTCAGTCTGTGAGGAATTTGTGCTGGCTCATACCTGACACAGAAAGGAAATCATCCACAGAAGTGATGTCATCCACAGCCTCAGTCAAGATGCGCACTTGTTTCTCCCACTGATCTTTGAAAACATCCATGTTGTCCTGGGCCACCTTGCTTTGGGGGCGGGCAGCCAGAGTGAGTGCAGCATTGATGACCTGATATGGGACAATAAACGTTTGCAGTAGCGTAGGTGTACATGTGTGCTTTTAAAATGAAGTCTTAAAGACATTTCTGCACATCTGTGAGTCATTTCAGGAGAAAAGACATCTGTACTAGTTTATATATAAGATATATAAGAACATACAGCACGGTGAAACAAAGTCTGGCTATCATGTCAAGACTCTGACACTGTGAGGTGAACAGTGTGGCAGCAGTGGCACAGTAGCTGAGTGCTATGCTCTTTCTCGTAGTCATTAAGGTTTTCAGTCTATGCTGTGGCCTGCTAGTAGCAGCTACAGCTACAGACTAAAAGGATTTAGCAACCAAACGTTTGCCACATTTGCTGTGAGATAAAAAAATATATATGCTTGAAATATATTGTTAATTGCACAAATGTAATAAATGATGCAGAATCTTTTACAGCTTAAAAAAGCAAGGCTTAAAGAAAGTACAAGACCTTGATATGTGCAAGGTAAACCCTTCAGCTTTAGGACAAAGAAAAAAATAAGATAAATACTTCACAGGGATACAGGGATGATAAAAATAATACCGGCCTTATCGTGTACTTTGAAATACCAATAGACAATATTTTAGCTACCCAAGGGAAGTAGCAATAGCTCCTTTGGAAAATGAAAGTGCTCTCCTCTTCCTGCTTTTGTTGCACAGTCAAACCCTCACTTTCCCGGGGGATTTCATACCCGGAGGCAGTTAGCAGAGTTAGTACCACCAATAAATTGTTCAATAAACACTTACTGCATAATGAAAAGTTAAAGCAAATAACTTGGGCACTGCCACTTTAACACCAAGGGCCAGTTTATTAATTTTTTTTGTGCCTTTGCTTTCTCACTTTGTGCTTTTTAGATTTACTTTTAGTGAAATGAATCTGATCTAGATTATGATCTGAACATGGCAGTCACTGAGGCAGTGTGTGTGTGTGCACGACTGCGTGCATTTGCACGTGTAAAGAATAACCAGTCTGGTTTAACTCTACTTGGAACAGATGGAAATACCTCTCTTTGTTGCACCTCCTCTTTGTTCCCTCTACTCCAGTCACAAAGCCTATGTCTATTATGTTTTTTAATCTGCCTGTGTTCAGCTGTGCCAAGCAGTGTCAGGAGACAGCGCCTCTCCAAGTTTTATAAGTTAGTTGGTCTCGGTAGGTACGGGTAGAGGAGACTGCACATTAGATCATGAATCTTAAAATCAACCTCCCTTCTCCATTTCTCATTCTCGTTACAATGTTTGGTCCTGTGTGGATAAGGCTTACTGTTAACCTTGGAAACAACTGATGGATTTCAACATCCTCCTTTGTTTCTTCCTGTGAAACAGGACTACAATGTCCTCCTACACATTATTCATAGCTTTTCCTCCAAATCCGACAACTACAACCTCTTTCCTTTAATATTCCTAAATATTACACTTTCATAAATCAGTAATTAAATATAGAAAAGTTCCTTAAAAGAACATTTTGATTTGATCTTATGTTAAGAATTTGTATTTTATGTAGTGCTGTCAGCGTTAATCTCGTTAAAATTACGTTAACGGCATAATGGCTTTAAAGCGGCAAATCTCCGTTAGCGAGTTAGCGCGGAACGCCCCGTACGTGGGGCTGCACGGCGTCGACGCATTAGCACGGTTAGCTCGTTAACGTGTTAGCACCGTGCAGCCCCACGCAATCTGCGCTAACTTGCTAACTGAGATTTGCAATGTTGATTCGGTTATGGGGTTAACGTCGTTTTAACGAAATTAACGCTGACAGCACTAATTTTATGTGATGTAGGTGTTTTAAAATCCTCACCTGTGGACACAGGCTGTCGATCTGGGTGGCGGCCATTCGTACCAACTTCACGCCCTCTTCATTGTTGGAGATGGAGCATGCCAAGTTGGCCACCTGAATAAAACAAACACAAAAAAGAGACCTAGCTGTTTTAATATTGAAACTGTTAGCACTGAGGAAAACAAAACGAAAAAATGTTGTGCCTCTATCAAGCGGTCATGCTCCAAAAAGGATATCTTCATCTTTTTCAAGACTTTTGCTGCAGCAAATATTTCTGCATGCTGGCCATAAATTCCTGTCTAAACTTTTTCAATTTAAGTTTGAGGGCCACAAGTGGCAAAACATTTTATTGTGTAGTTGAAGGTAGAATTCAACAGTCTAAATTAAAGCAACCAAGTTCCAAAATTATACTCCAGTACAGGCCAGTACAGTCTATTATTTGTGTACAAAACTCCCTGCCTGTGTATTCTCTTCACAGCACAGCAAGGCATCAGTGAGAAACGAGGGGGGATTTTGTATTAAAAATACTGTAACTGTGATAAAATCCCACTTGATTGGTGTAATTGTGACTCACACTTGGTGTGTTGTAAAGTTAGAAAGCAATTTTGAACAACAGGAGGACAGAAGATTTTATTCTCTATTATCTGCAAATGAAAAGTAAGGGTTTGTGTTTCATTGTCCATATGAACATGAGTGTTTAACTATCATTTAATATGCAAATCTGGGTTATCTTTGTATCATTATTTGTCCAACTGAAACATTTGTGTTTGTACTGTACATTCATTTCTTAGGTATGCCTGTTAAGCTGCTTGTTAATACCAATCTCTAATAAGTCCTGTCCCAGGAGCTCAATGTGTTTAGTCATTTCGACACGGTGAAGACAACTTGCAGGCTGGACCTACTGAAGTTCAAACCGAGCATCTGAATTGGGAAGAAAGGTGATTTAGTTGACTTTGAACATGGCATGGTTGTTACTGCCAGACAGGCTTGTCTGAGTATTTCAGAAACTGCTGAGATCCTCTGCTGGGATTTTCCCGCACGACCATCTCTAGGGTTTACAGAAAATGATCCAAAAAAGAGAAAATATCCAGTGAGCGGCAGTTTGGAGGATGGCCAGACTGTTTTGAGCTCATAGGAAGCCACCGGTGACTCAAATAACCCAAGGTATTCAAAAAAGCATTGCTCAATGCACCACAGGTCAAACCTTGAAGCAGATGGGCTACAGCTGCTGAAAACCACACCGAGTGCCATTCCTGTAAGCAAGGACGAGGAAACTGAGACTTTAGTTTCCACAGGCTCATAGAAGATTGGAAAAATGTTAACTAGACTGACAAGTCTCGATTTCTGCTGCAGCATTTGGCTGACAGGGTCAGAATTTGGTGTAAACAATATGAGTGCATGGATATGTCCTCCTATGTATCAATGGTTCAAGGCTACTGGAGGAGTAATGGTCTGAGTGATATTTTCTGGGAACACCTTGTGCCTCTTAGTACCAAATAAGCATCATTTAAATGCCACAGCCTACTAGAGTATTGTTGCTGACCATGTCCATCCCTTTATGACCGCTGTGTACCCACTCTCCTGATGGCTGCTTCTAGCAGGATAAATGTGCCCTGTCACAAATATCAAATCATTTCAAACTGGTTTCCTGAATGTGACAATGAGTCCACTGCACTTAAATGCCAGTCACCAGATCTCAATGCAACAGAGCATCTTCTGGGATGTGGTGGAACAGGAGATTCTCATGTATGAACACCCGTAACATCTGCAGCAGATGTGTGACGCTATCACATCAATATGGACCAAAATGTCTGAGGACCTTGATGAATCTCTGCCATGAAAAATTAAGACACATCTGAAGGCAAAAAGTGGCAAAAGGCAGGCACAACAGAGTAGCATTACCCGTCTTATTTTTAACTACAGTAATTAGCTGGTATCAGATCAGATTACAGGGCTTTCATTTTCATTTTTCATTAGACAGGCGGTGCACATAGATTTGTAAATGAGCAGCAGGTGACATAAAGCAGATGTTTTTGTGTGTGGACATTTTCTTATGGAAAATAATGGCACAGACATCTAAAGTATTACAGTAACATAACTATTTAGGGCATGCACATCAGGTAGGTCTGTGAGAGAGTAGAGTACTGCTGCACCGGCTGAACGTAGATAATAATATTAATTCAGATCCGAATGGCCAAGCTTATCAAATATGTATATGCAATTAGGATTTCAGGTGAAATGACTGGCATGCCTAAATAATCACGGGGCCTGGTGGTGGTGGAGAGAGGTGTTTTATTATATAATTATGTTGCCAGATGGTTTTTATGTATGACACACCCTTAGGTTGATTTATGTCTTTCTTTATATCAAGGCACAGTTTCTTGATCACATGCTTTCAGCTCGAATCCTTTATGGGAGACACACAGAGTCGCTTATCCAAGTTAACTTTTAAAGACTTTGTTGTTAAAAAGCTTCACTTTAAAAACTAAATTAGAAAATCCCATGCCTCTCTAGTTTTTAAACTAATTATAAGAGCTTGACAACATTTCAAGATTTTATATTTTAGTGTCTGCGTGCGGTATTCCTATAAAATATCTGAAACCACCACAGCAATTTTTTGTCTTTATGGCTATGAGGAACAGGGGCACAGTTTGTGCTAGTCCCATGTGAAGTCATCCACAATATCACTGTCTCTCACTGTTAATTTTCATAACTTTAAACTGTTTAAAACCCAACACCATCTCTAAACAAATCACATTTCGGCATGAGCCCAGGCTTTGAAACTGAGCTAAACAGACACATGCCGGTTGGCAGTAAAAGGTGCCAGTCTGCATTAGCACTTCTAGTACTCACACGTCACTGTTTGAGGCAAATTGAGGTAAATCAAATTTGTGTTAGAGGACTCTTGCTTAGAGCTCTGTCTCTTTACTCATGACAGCAATGAGCACATTGATGGATTATAGGCCTTTATGCCAATCAGAGTGTGCATGTGTTTAAAGCGGTATGTGTGTGTGTCAGAGAGGGGGGGGGGTGAGTGAGAGCCTTCACTTCACATAAACGTGAAAGACGGTTTGCATATTTGAGAGCTACACAAATCACAAATTAAGTTACCTGAGTTACAGCTCTAGCTAAATTTGCATAACCTTTCTATATTTCTTATAATATTATAATATTTTTGAAAAATCTTTTTCTGTTTGCAAAGCACCTTTGAAATGTACAAGCTTATAAAAATACTTCAACTGATGTTAAAACGCCCTTAAGAGTTTCATTTTACTGCAGTGGACTAAAGCTATTCCCAGTTCCTGACTGAAAAATAAACACTTGCTATTGTGTTGGCAATTAAAATAATTTCTCTCATTAAACACATTAATATGAAAAATGAAATTGGAGTAAATGGACCTATTCCACTCTGTCACTGGATATTTTTAGCTGTACAGTCGTACTTCTTAGTGCTTAACTTGTTTATCCAGTTAACTTAAAAATACATGGGAATGGGAATTTGTAAAACAGAATGCAAGGACTTTAATACTTGATTAAAACTATATTTTACTGAAGTAGCGTAAACTGATCATGCTGCTGTGACACTTGCAGAATGTGGTTTAGCATTATCACTGGTACCTATTTTGCATTATTACTTAATTCCAGAATCTTATTGGTTGACAGCATTGCAGGCTCAGTCTCGGGCGATCAGCTCATCATTGCAACTTCTTGCGATCAGTCGCCAAACTCAATAACTCAGCAATGCAGAAAAAGTTTTACTTAATTTCGTACATATATGTTTGATTTATCTTTGGATGGAGTTGTAACTGGTATTTGTGGATGCAGGGAACGCTGCGTTTGCTGACAATTGTTTTCAAAAGTGTTCTTGAGGCCATGCTGTGATTTTCACTACAAAATTGTGTCTGTTTTTAATGCAGTGCTGTCTGCGGGCCCAAAGATCACAGCTATTCAGCACTGGTTATCTCCTCCAAACAGGCATTTTCTCTTTTAATGACATAATATTTTTGCAGATGATTCCTAAATTCTTTACAATTTTGCATCAGAAAACGAATTTTCTTAAGTACTTAAAATATTTACCCACACTTTCATCCACAGAGTGGTGAACCTCTCCCCACCTGCACTTCTGAAAGACTCAGCCTCTCTGGTATCCTCTTTTCATACTCATGTTACTAATTAACACAATTTGTTGTGAAATGTTCCACCTGTCTGTTTCCTTTTGTGGCAATTAACAATTTCTTGTCTTTTATTGCCACTCTTCTAAATTCAAAATGAACAACAAATTCCAAATGGGGATTAAACTTATAAAGTTAAGATATGGCAGTGTATTTTACACAGCCTTTCTGGAAACAGCAACATTTTTGCTGGCAAAGTGTTGACATGTCATTTGCTTTGTCTCTGCTAAGTAACAAGCTCTCAAGATATAAAACCACAGTGCAGCACCTTTCCCATTCAGAGCTTTTTGCAATTATAGTATAAATGCAGCACCTAACCAGCAGAAAGCAAGACTCTGCTCTCTGTCTTTATTTGCTTACATAGTTTCTTATCTCTTCTTCTACCCAGCTTTCTGAGTGCAGCGTTGGCCCTGTGTGTGGCAAAGGGGCAGAGGGCTTTCTAGAGGCTGGAAACATGCCTAACAAGCCCACTCCCACTCCCTCTTACCTAACACAGAGAGCCAGGTCAGGGCCAAAGCTACAAAATCCAGCCAAAACTGCTAATTGCAATTATCTAGGGAAGCACTTCTTCTTTGAGGATTTTTTTTTCCCTATCAAGGAGGGAAAAATCAAGACAGAAGGTTTGAGACTACACCATGCAAGCCTGATGCTGATACGGTCAAGGATGTTGGAACAGAATAGGCAATTCAAAGAGGCTCGTGTGGGAGCGCACATGCCTGTGTGTGTGTGTGTGTGTGTGTGTGTGTGTGTGTGTGTGTGTGTGTGTGTGTAGGAGAGAGAAAGGGAGAAATAGAGAGGGAGAGATCCCCGCTGAATGCCCATTCTTCATTTTAGCCTCGAACAAAGAACTATCGATTTTGTCCTTTTGCCCTGCCCTGGATAATCACTTCAATTCTAATTTGATGAAGGTTTCCATGGCACTTGGAGAGATGGGCATTCTCATGTATGCTATTTAAATCACCTAAATGGAGCTCAGTAACTGGAAATAGCTCTGATAGTGTTAATTTTTTTTCAAGTTTTTTTAAACATGAGCTTGTGGCGGTGGACTTCAAATCTATCGCCACAAAGTGATGAGGGTAATACAATAAATAACATCTCAGCAGTCTCTCTTTATTACCGCACTGACTGCATACAGTGCACATAATCAGTCAGTCTTTGAGTAATCTCATGAATATCCTCTGGTGTACCTCTTTATATAATGTACCTTTGAATCAATAACTTTTTTTATTCCCCTTTAAAACAAAATCTTTACAATTTCTTGGTAGAGTAGATAGAAGGAGAAAAGTTAAAGAGCCCCAAAGCAGTTACACTACACAAATAACACTTATAGTTACTTCTACTCTCAAGAACAACTAGCTGAGCTGCCAAGGCAAAACAGCTTTGCCTTGAGTCAAAGCAGGAAGGCAGCTTAGAAAAGAAAAAAATGTCTTTCAGTCACTGTATATGATGTAAGAAATACTTTTTTTTTCTGTTACAGTCAACTATCTAGCTGTTAACTAGTTGCAGGGATGGTATTTTTTTTTTAAAGTGGGGGTCTATTAGTTCTGTTACATCCCTTTCACAAAACCACTGCCTTTTACTGCCTCTTTGATACTTATGCAGACACATAAACACCGACATACACTCATACACAGTAAATAAATCAGTCTGTCAACATAGATGGAATAGAACATGCAACAGGGGAATACAAACTGCAGTGTGAAACAATTACAGGCCAGCTCTCACAGGAGCAATTCTATTTGCTATAGTCAGGAGCTGCCAACTCCCAATAGTAAAGATTTTACATACTGTGTATGGACCAGAGGTGACATAAACGGGTTAAGGTGCATGACCCTAGATAACACAAGCTGTCAAGGTTGCGTGAGGTTCAAGTCTACGGGGGACATAAAGCAGCAGGAGTTTACGACCTGCTGTGAATGACTACAAACCACGCCTCTGAAAATCAATCCCTATTAAAGAGTGAAGTGCATATTGCCTCCGGAAGAATGCCCACCGGGCTCGCAGCAACATCAAAACGAAAGCCAGAACTTGTGGAATATTAAACAAGAAAAGTGTGAAATAACAAGAACAAAAGGAATAGATTTTTTTTTTCCAGCAAGTTCGGCATCATAATGACTTTGATGTCTGTTTAATGCTTGGATCTCGTTCCAATGGAGCTGTTTCTCGATTGGCGGACATCTCCTGCAAAAGTAATTAGTTCCTAATAAGGAAGCAAAAAAAATAACAATACATACTTAATATTTAAAACGTATATTTAAAAAAAAAAAACAGCAAAAGACTGGCAATGACATTTGCTAGTCTGTATGAAGAGAATGCAGCATCATCTTTGCAGGACTTTGATTACAGGCCGCTGTTAAATTTCTACCTCTGTTACCTTATTTCCCCAACTCCCCATTCACCCTCGACTGAAAGAAAAAGTGGACCTAAATTGCGAGTGACTCTAATGCACTTAGGAGTTCTCTATACACTTCCTAACTCAGAATGGAAATGAGTCTAAGTCAGTGTTTACCAGGACGGTTCCACTAATATGTGGCTGACTGGGATACAGTCTGCTCCACAGTCTCTCTATGCACCCTTTATTCAACATACCAATGTAGCCAGCCGGCAAAGATGCAGACACACACGACAGCACAGGAGCGCATGAGTATCTCTTGTTAGATTTTTTGTCATAGAAGTTCTCCTTAACTGTAGGCTTCACTCACTCGAGAGCCATCGGGAATGACCCTAGGCTTAAGGATGGGAGATTTATACTGAGCATGCAAGATTACAATGCTGATAAATCACATGAAAACAATATAAAGAAATATAAAGATGCCTTTCTGTAACGCAAACATTACAATCAAATGATCGATATAAAAAGTAAAAAACTAGATACATTTTATATTAAAATAAAATTAATTTCTGTAAAAACAAAATGGTCTAATTTCTATGTATTGCTGCAAGAACTGCCCCTAGTTGGCTCATGTTCTGTGCTCCTAAACTGTAACTAACCAAGGTTAAGGCATCCAAAATGACGCCTTGATAGGAACATAGAAGTTCAGTGACCTTGTTCTGTGCGGTCAATGAATCCTTAACAAATCTGCTACTAGGTCAGCTCTAGCAATTGTACACATCTCCTTTGAGCCAACCTTTACAACATGAACACGTGTATGCGAGTCAGACTGAAGCGGAGACGTACACTGGGGCTACAGCGGAAGTCACGAGGCTTGTAGTACACTGATTATACTAATATACTATGACTTTCTTTGACTGAAAAAAAGGCTTCCACATTAATTACCCTGTAATGTGTTTAATGCGGCTCCGCGGTGTGTTAAGTGATTAAGCTCGTCTTTTGACAGCACTAATTTTAATTGAGTCCTGCAGTGTTCAGTTTCCGTCCTCTGTTTGCATTTATCGAGACGAGCATTTGGAGTAAAAGACCTTGCATTAATGTTTTGGTATTCCCATTTCATGGTCAACACCGCCTGCAGTGTGTATAGATCAAGTGCTCATAAGGGTTTTATAAGAAAAACAAACATTTAAAAATTCTCTTTAATCTTACCTCAGACCTGTTCTTTACAATGCTAAGAAACCACAAGTTTGCTGAAACAAAATTCTTTAATAGGAAGGTTCAAAAACCTCAATACTTCCCGAAAATAAGGCAAAAATAAAACCATCCAATAAAGTATGGCTTTTAACAATTTTATGAAAAGCTCATATGATCTCCCAGTGTGTCGTTCACGTTTCAGCTCTAAATCTCAAAGGCTTTGTTAGTCTCTGTGGAGTAAACGGAACAAATAAATGTTAATGTATCTCTTAATCTTTTTTTTTTTTAAGTGGATTTGTATGGTGTGCCATCTAAAAGTCTTAGATCTAATGATAATATATATATATATATATATATATATATAATATTATATATATACATACATATATATAACGTCTAAAACCAGATGACATTTGTGTTGAATAATCATTCAGTCTTCTTTGTGAATAAGCTCCCAGCCACACTGAAGCAATACCAGCTCTCACTGCGACTTTCATATAGTCAGACTTGCAAACCGTATTTATATTTTTATCTTTTATAAAATGTGGCTAAATGTTAGAAATCCTATTTATCATGGATTTTTTAAGCATTTCTGTGATTCTGAAATGTTTTTAGAACTCTCAGAAGTCTGTGTTTAACATAAATCAAAGTTTTTGTTGACTTAACGTTAGAAGTTGAGTATGAAAATGCCCCAATATGCAACTCCCAAGTGCCTGATTTTGACCTGAACTTATGAAGAAGCAAAATCAAATGTTAGTTATAATCTATATCCTTGAATCCTCCAGGAAACAGAGTAGCCTTCAGAATCACATCACAGTCTCCTTGACAACCGTGACTGAGCTTGCATGAAAGGCTGACAGTGTGATTTACAGTGGTCGTTTCTCCGGAGCCACAGCCGGGGCTTGTGTATTCCTGCTAATGCTATGGCTCGCTTCTCCATAAATATGATAATTTGCTGCAGGCTCCTGGGGATGTGAACCAGCACTGCTAGCAGGGTGAGGTTAGAACTGACATGAGACAACAGCAGGGGTGGATGACAACACAGTAAGCACAGACACACGCACATGGCTATGTGTGTACACACTCAGACTAGTGGAAAACAGAAAACAGGCATCTGATGCAACACAAAAGAAGATGCTAACAGTCTGTTTGAAGCACTCTGTACGCTGCTTGTTTGATCCTTTATAAAATGCCAAGGACGACTGGCTTCCTCAGTGACCAAATACAGAGGCTTCAAAACATGATTTATTTACATGGAAATTGTAATGCCTAAATGAAGAAGGCCATAAGACGAGAGAATGGGCACCCAGAGATAAATATCCACAATATAAAATTTTATTGAGCTCAACAAGGGACACAGAGAGGTAATTGAAAGCAATATAAACAAATCAAATCATGTGTCTGCACATGCTGTAGATGAGTGCCTTACTGTATAGCTTCAGTCCTGGATATTGGATTATCTTGTTCACATTACTGTGAGTGACACAGCATTAAAGAAGGAAGGGAGAGGAGAACAAATGGCTTGCTCACTTTGCCCTCGGCAGGGGGCAACTACTCACACTTCTTGCTGGCAAAGGTGTCTTGCTGATTTCCTGTGCTTAAGTCAGGGGGAGTAAAGGCTGGGTAGACCGATAGCTCTTGATTTTGCTTTGAGCATCCAGTGATGGGTTTTTGGGTGGTCGGTGCCACCTATATAGTCAAAAAGCTTGTGTCTCCCAGGTAGTACAGTAGTTTGTTCATCTTACAAAATCTTCTGCCTTTTGCTCCAGCTGGTACTGTAGCCACAGGGGTGAGACTGCCTCTCTCACACAGGTCCTCTCCATCCATCTCCCCTCCCGCCCAAAAAATACACAGCCAGGGCTGTTTCAACTGAACTATTGATTTCTCTTTGCTTTCCCTCTCTCTCCCACCCTCCCTTTCTGGGAGTGCTGGCCAAGCAGTTGGGTTTGGCACCAAAAACATAATTATGAAAATGGACCTCTGGGTTGTTTTAATCTGTCTGTACATTCCACAGTCCCTCTGCAACAGAAGCCATTTAAAACTGTTTCAGGGGAATTGAAATGTTTAACCCACTTCACTGTAAAGAACAGTAAACTTACTCGTAGCACGACACTGGTCGCTGTCTAAATCAGGTGTAACAGCTGCATTGTAACATTTAGCCAAAATTAGAAAGAAACAAAGGTACGTATACTGTACTCACAGATGTCTAACTACCAAATCAACGTGAGATTGTATTGCTTGATAGTTTCTGTGACACAGCTATGACAAAGTTCCTTGATGTAGACAGTAACTGCTGCTCTTTCCACAACCTGCAAGTGAGTGACATCTCCAAATTCAGGCTCATTCTCTAGACATTGACGTAGCATGCCTGCTGACTACAGTAGCTGCAGTCTGTAAATGGTTTTCTTGCCCAAAACATCAGTGTCATGAGTCATCGGTTTCAGTATCAGGATCAGATTTGGTTACTAGATTAAACATCATAGATGTTGTCATTTTTATTACCTGAAACTTTAGTTAAAGCCCATGTTTGTGATATTTGAGAAGTTTGTGTGTAATCTACATAACCTTGGTCAAAGGCCTTTAATAGATCAGAGAATAGCATCCTATTTCATACAGAACTAGATTATCAGTTGATCCAATGGATCTATAACAACATATTCCAATCTCAGACAGCAAGACCTTGACATTTCTCCATATCACACCCCTCTGCCTTCTCACATCTATCTAAGGCACAAGAAAAACATGATTAGTCCTGTTGGATAATAGATGCACGCAGAGGGAAAGGTCAGCGGTTGTCAGTCCTTAATGCCTCAACCTTTAAACTGGGGGATGGGCAAAGAGAGATGAAATACAAAAAACATGAGCAGTGAGGACATGACTTGGTGACAATAATTACTCATTCTATATCATGCGCATGTAAAGCATGGCAGGGAAATGTAAATATCACAGCGCATTGGGCAGAAAGAACTATAAAAATATATAATAATATTAATTGCTCCTATTCCATATATATATATATATATATATATATATATATACACACAGACAGACAGACAGACAGAGAGAAAAAAAGAGATGCATCAGACAGACTTGATTTGAGCTACAGTATGTGGTGTGTTAGGCAGTCTAAATGTGCCAGTGGAAATGTCACACTTATTCCTGTGCTTTTAAATTTATGCTTGTGTAATTTTCTCTCAGGTGAGAACAAAGAAGTGTGAAGACGTGAAAGGCCATGATGGCACTGGCTGTAAAGGGAATTAAGAGCACAATTAAATAGTCTACATAAAGATGGCCATTAGTCTTCCTTAACCTTTCAGGGTTTTAATAAATAACACATAGTGTAGAATGCAGTGTGCACTGAGGCTGGTGATATTTGAATAGTTTTATAAATAGTTTCTATTTCACAGTACACTGTATTTTTTTTTTAGCAGTGATAAAGACCTGTCATGACGACAGAGGGTAAATCAGAAACTGATAAAAAACAACCTCTGGGAGTTTTCTTTTTCTAGAAGCCATTTTGTCTTCGGGTAATTTCCTGGCCCTTAAATATTCTGGTCACATTTTCGGGGGGGAAAAAATATCACAATGTCAACATTCATTTTTCATTTTATTCCCTAATGAAAAGAAGTTTTTGGAAAGAGGAGTGTTAGAGGAACTGCATATCTATGTTTGATTTACGTTTAATGTCTTAGCGGTTTTAAATTTAAAACTGTGATATCAGCAAATATTCGAAGAGAGGATGTTCACCAAAATAATAAATGAATCTCAGGTCTGAGGACCAGTGGCCAGACAAAGTCAAATATGCAATCAGCACAACCCACTGATGCAATGACTTTAGCTAATTACTTAATTAAGGAGCAAGCATAACTTTTGCCCTGGATTGCCAATTAATGTGAACCCTGCAACCAAATGTGTTACAGGTACTTTTCTTACATAGCAATGGCAAACTATAAATTGTAAGTCCAATTCGTTTAGGATTGGTTTAATTAAGCTGTGGGACTTGAACACCGCTGCACCTATTGCTCCTTGGAGAGTAGCGTCTAGACATTAGCACAGTAAATATTGCTCGCCCACTATTCTTTCAACCTTGAAAATGCTATTTCATATAAAGAACTCATTATAGCATGCTGCTGTCATCAACTACCTTTCAGAAATTGGTGCCTTATGATCAGCCGGGGTCCATCCAGTAACATTGCACTGCATTTTTTAGCCAGTGTATAACAAACAGCAGTAAGAGGGAGTCACCTAAAAGGGCATAATCTCACTGTTGCCGCGTCACAATGTGATTGGACATTTGAATTAAAAATCATGCGTCTGTTTGGCTTTGCAGAAGAGCCACAGTAGAAACTTTACTACAAGGGAATAGTATTAACATGTGAACTAGTAATGTTGTTTTTTGTTTTTAAAGTTTTATATTCCTGTGAAATTATATTTTATTTCTGGTTTAATTGTGAAGCAATGTGTTATAAACTTATGTCACATGTAATGTGTTTGCCACTCACTTTTTGTATATTTGTCATACTTACATGTTACAGAACAATGTTTTCTACTAGACAAAGATAACCTGAGTATATACACACAGTTTGTAAATGACGATTTCAGGAAAAAAAACATCCAAATCTACCTGTTAATATGCGAAAAATCAAACTAAATTAATTCTAGATAAAAGTGGACCAGAATTCCTCCACAGCGACGTAAAAAACACATTGTGAGTTACTGTTACTGCCTGAGCGGTTTTTGGAGTTAAGGTGGCACAAAGTGTTATTAAGTTTAGGGGCCAGGTACATTTGGATAAACTTTTTCCCTTAAAAAATGAAATAATCATTTAAAAACTGCCTTTTGAATTTATTTGGGTTATCTTTGTTCATTATTAAAAGTTATTTGATGAGCCGATGTCTTCACTTACTTGACTTTTTCTCTCACAGCTCAGATCAAGTTCAGATGACCCTTCTGGCTATGACTCAATTGTCAAAGCACTACTGGTCAATTCAATATATTGACACCATATTAAAGAAGCGACAGATAGACAGACAGATAGAAACGCTGTTTACCCCTGATAAGATGAATAATTAATTTCCATCAATTTTTGCTTCTTATTTCCTTTGTGAGAAAATGAAGAGACAAGAATAGCATTAAGCAGCATTATCTTTGAATGCGCCTTAATTGCTGTTGGTCTCAGTGGGATGCAGCTTGTTTCAATTTTAACACCACAGCTCTCTTTAGAGTTCTTCGTCTGCCAGTCCAATCACTACACTATTTAGAATGACGTCTACAGCACCCCACAGAGACAAGATGAACATGCAAGAGTCTAACTAAGGGGGACTAAGGAACTTTTGATAAACAATCATCATTCCAATAAAAGAACAAAAAAAACTGGAATTTGTTCAGTTTTCTCGCTGACTGCAAGGAGGAATAAAGACAAAATTCAACAACAAAAACTAACCCAAATAGCGAGTGTGTCTTAACTTCAGCTTTGTATGGTATTTTCAAATACTTAGAAAAGTATTAACATTTTAAAAAATTATCAAGAAAATTGCAGTATCTTGATTTATTTAAATGCCAAAAATGCAACTGAGCGCTATGAATGATGACGGTAAGATGATGACTCAGTGCTGTCCAAACCCTCATGTGCTTGCCACAGAATAACCTTACTCCCTGTTTTACAGTGTAAAGGATAAGAAAACATGTAAACAGTCATTTCAGTTATAGCAATATATTCATTCATGCTAAACTATAATTGACGATGCTAGTCCGTAACCCTACAGCCTACAAATTGCTGTCAAATTGTTCACATTTCAAATGCAGTCACTTAAGAAGTTATGAGCAATATCCTGTCCTGGTTTTCTATCATTAACCCCTTAGCAGTCCTATTAGTCCCCTAAACCATCCAATGTCCCGTGGGCGGTACGTCCGACTGCTAACAGTTTAAACAATCAGACATAGGATCATCCCACATAACTATGGTTGAATGATTTTAGGAAAACAAGTAAATAGTCCAGTAAGTTTTAGATGTGCATCTACAACTCGAGGTAGAAGAAAAAAGAAGCCATAGCAACAACTCAAATTTAAGATCTTCACATGTAGCATCTGCTCAATTATTCATCCTGGATACAAGTAAATTTATAGCTGAAAACCTTTGCCACCTAGATGACATACTCGTCTCCAGGTAATTGGCTGAAAATGGTAAAGCAAAGAAGTTCTGAATTATTTGCCATAGTAACAGTTTTCTTCTTTCTCCTCTCAGCTAACACTGTTGTGCAACTTTAGTCTCCTCAGGTTTCCACTTTATTGCTTTTCCTCTTGCCAGAATTAATTCAATAGAACAAAATCCTAATTCCACACTGCATGAAGTGTGTTGATATAAATTTACATGCTACGGGCAAAGCTGTAAAGTTGCTCTTTTAGAGAATTTGGACAGAGCCTCATTAAAGACAACAGTAATTACAGACAGCTTAATGTGTAATTAGGTGTTAATGACTGCACAAAAGACATGATGTAATTACAGTAAAATGGATTTGTCACTTTGTTTTGTCTGTTTATTTTAAACATATTAATATAAAATGTAAAGTATAATTAAAAAAAGTGAAGGGATGTTTTTAATTTTTTCTAAAATTTCTAAGCGCTTTCAGAGAAAGTAAAACATAGATTAAAAATGTATATTTCTTTTAATGTCCGCTGAAGCCCACTATGAGAATACTAGAAGCCCATTAGGATCACAAGAAACCATACCAAAAACATCACTGTAGATATATGAGATCAGCAGGAGGCGTGAGCAGAAGGGGGACAGTGCTAACTGCCATCATCATCCTCTGTTTGAGGCACATACTCCCCTTCACTTTCTCCTCACCCTACCCCACCAAAAGTAAAACTCCCCTCTGGAGAGAGAAGGGATGGCTCCTTCTGCTCCATTAATCTAATGACAATGCCCCGTGACTAAGACCAGCTTAGCAGGCATTGCTCATCCCCATTGGCTCCTCTTTCACTTAGCATGCCATCTATGCATGAATGCAACGGGGGCAATGACAGCAAAGGAGGAGGAGAAAGAAAATAAAGAGAGACAGAGTAGAGACAAACAATGGCCAGATTATATTGCACTGGTGTCCATGGTTACCAAGGGATGTCACATAGCAGCACTGATAAAGGGTTTGATGAACTGTAGAAACTGGAAAACTGTCAAAACAAAGTTAAGAGAAGTCCGGTTATTTATTTCCCTAAATCACATCTATAATTATCAATGTAGTGGAATTATATATGGCCTCATGAGAAGTAGAAAACATTCCTATCAACTAATAATTCTGTAATGGATTTAAGGATGGATGAATGAAAAGATAAATAAATAGCTCCCAAAAACTGACAGGATTTCTGGAGTCTGCAGGGCCATTGTTCACCTCGTCAGTCATGAAGCCATGCAGGCTACCCAGATGTCACGAGCACTGTCATTAGTCGGCTTGCACTGCTCGACAGCATTTAATGGGTCAAAATCTTGTCTTTTCTCAGTGACGCTAAACAAAACAGCTTTTTGTCATATTGCAATGACAGTGATTCCGATTCAAACCACTTCTTTGTTGCTACTGTAACAACTCAGTAAATTCATGCAGTGTATTTGAGATTATTTACATAATTACAACTTTTCTGACAGCATGAATGCGCAAAACTGCGATCTAATGTGCCGCAGTGAACAGTCAACGGGTGCAGTCTACACAGAGCGACGAGTCACTAGCTAGTCACACTGCACCTACAGCATAGCTGTAGCACTGCCTCAACTGTAATTTATGCTTTAGAATACGTTGATGCACTTTTAGTTCAGTTCTGTGTAGAAGGTAGTAGAAACATCCCCTTCCATCTGACACCTCTGGGAACGTCAGCGCTCTGTGGTGTATGTTTTGCTTGCTGATGTCCTCAAGGAGCACAGACTGTGTCTATGTTAGTCTAGCGTCTCATAGGAGAGATGTCCGCTTCAGCCAAACCTCTGGGGAAATAGCAACCAGAAGTTGGCTGTCAAATAGCAGAGCTGTTGGCCCAGAATAGCACAGGGTCAGTGTAGAAAAATAGGCCTCCCACACACAACAAGAGCAGACAAGGCTTCTTAACTACATGTGTGACACTCTAGTAAAGTTAAATGCCAAACATTCTAACTCACATTAAGAGTTAATGGAACAGAGCAAACCCCGTGTTGCTCACTTGGTATTGGCTCACATTATGAGGCATTAACATATAATGGAAATTATAATTATCTGAAAGAAATAGCTAGTAAAAATTGTCAAAACCACCGTTCTTGAAAAAAGAATGGCTGAAAAGCCGACATAACACTAGATTTTGTTTATGATGAGAATAAATAAAATAATCTGATTTAAATTTTTTAATTAAAAGACTGCAACTGTTTATTCATGAACGCACAGGTCTTTAAAGGTTCCACGTTAGATACACAAAGAAAGGAAACCCTCTCTGTATTTATCTAAAGCCATCCCCCAGTTAAATGGCATTCAATCAAATATTTTGACTCAAAGTCAATCGATGAAGCCGTGTTTCAAGTATAAAGCTGATTATACAGTGAAATCTCACGTTAAGTGCTTTAGCCATAAGAGCGCGGCTCCTATTTCCATGTTGTTTGGGGGTAAAAATTTTCTCACCTCAGTGACTCAGGCATGATTGAGTGTTCTTCTGCTTTATTACCAAGAAGAATGTTTGTTGCCATGGTGATAGAGAAAGCAGGGAGCTAATACAGTATTTCATTACTGACTGAACAAAGAGAAAAATGAAACATAATTTGCCATTCTGAAAGGCAGGCAGGCAAGGATTAAAAGTTTTTACATTGCTGTGTCATTTGCCTGTTACTGCAGGTACAGTAATTATGTGCTGCAAAAACCATTACAATCTGTCACAGTTTTCTTGCAATTGTTTACTTAGTACATGTCAGCAATTTTCGGAAATGATGAGTAGATTGTGTGCTGGGGCTATAAATTGTAATATACATTCATGTCACTTGTATCCAATTAAAATGCTTGAGGGCACTGTGTCAAGAGTTTAACAAAGCTAGATTGGTAGAACACATGCAATGTTTGATAGAGATATATCTGGTCTGAAACCTTTTTTTGGCATTACTAAAAATCTTACATTGCAATGAAGAACTGAAAATTCTTATAAAAAAATCCCCTCTCGCCCCTGTGGGTGGTCTATCCTTCAAGCTCGGGTCCTGTACCAGAGGCCTGGGAGCTTCAGGGTCCTACACAGTATCTTAGCTGTTCCTAGGACTGCGCTCTTCTGGACAGAGATCTCCGATTTTTTCCTGGGATCTGCTGGAGCCACTCGCCTAGCTTGGGAGTCTGCATCTAGCGCTCCGATTACCACTGGGACCACTGTTACCTTCAGCCTCCAAATTTTCTCTGAGGTCTTGGTACTTGTGTTCCTTCTTCCTGATATTGCTGTCATTCGGTATCGCTACATCTATCACTACGGCCGTCTTCCTCTGCTTGTCCACCACCATTTTGTCCGTCTGTATCTGGAAGTCCCACAGGATCTTAGCTAGGTCATTCTCGACCACCCTTGGGGGAATCTGCCATTTTAACCTCGGGACTTCCAGATTATACTCGGCACAGATGTTTGTATGCTAGTCACTATATAGTAGTAGTATATAGATAGTATGCTGGTCACTTGGTTATGGCGTTCTATGTATGCCCTGCCTGTTAGCATCTGCACCCTGCTGTTATGTGCTGGATTGTCTCAGGGGCATCTTTACACAGCCTGCACCTGGGGTCTTGCCTGGTGTGATGGACCCCAGCCTCTATGGATCTTGGGCTTCCTCGGGTTTCTGCTGCCTGAGGTATTCACTAAGCACATGGTCAGTAGTGGCCATCTTCCTGATGTACTCGTGGATGTTTGTTGTGTCATCCTGGACAGTGGCTCTGGCAATCAGTAGTCCTTGCCCTCCCTCCTTTTGCTTAGTGTACAGTCTCAGGGTGGTGGACTAGGAGTGAAACCCTCCATGCATGGTCAGGAGGTTCCTGGTCTTGATGTCAGTAGCTTCCATCTCATCCTTTGACCAGCTTATTATCCCAGAAGGGTGCCTGATCATGGGCATGGGTTATGTGTTGACAGCCAAGATCTTCTTCTTACCATTCAGCTGACTCCTCAGGACTTGTGTTACTCTCTGCAGGTACTTAGTGGTTGCAGCTTTCCTAGCAGCATCAGCCTCTTCGTGGTTCCCATTTGCCTGTGGAATCCCCTCAGGTACTTGTAGCTATCGTCAATGTCTTTAATGTAACGCCTTCTGGTATTTCCAGAACGCGTTACATTACATTAACACTTCAGTTCTGCACTTACCCACTGCACTGCACTTACCCAGTCCAAATGACATTTCATTGCTGTAGATCCTAATGGTGTGGATCAGTGAATTGGTGTCACATGGCATGCATATATATAAATATATACATGTATATATATCTATATCTATATGTCTATATATATATATAAATATATCTATATATTCAAGGATTCAAGGAGCTTTATTTGTCATTCGCATCGCATGTTAACATGAGGTGGAACGAAATTGAGTACACACGATCCAGAGTGAAAAGAAACAAAATAATGAAGAAACCGAAATTGTTTCTTAAAATTATAATAAATAGTTGTTTTTTTGTTGTTGTTTTGTTTTTTGTTTTTTTAACAAACAGAAATGACAAGTAAGAGAAGGGTCCCTGGGGCATTGTGTATCCCTGGTTTTGTAGTCAGTGATGCACTTGATACCCCTCCACATACTGCGTGGGTCCTGGGAAGAAATCTTCCGTGCGTATGTGACTTTGGCTCTTTTTACACCTGCAGTCAGTTCTCTCCTAGCCCTCCTGAGTCTCTGTGCATCACCAGACCTGAAGGCGGCGTCTCTGGCTTTCAGGAGGGCACGGACTCCCGCATTCAGCCAAGGTTTCTGGTTTGGATAGCACATCACGGACTTTGTGGTGGTAACATCCTCCGCACACTTACTAATGTAGCCGAGGACAGCAGATGTATACTCCTTCAAATCCAGCTTGTCCTTATACACCGCAGCATCCCTGAAGACCTGCCAGTCTGTGCATTCAAAGCAGTCCTGTAGTACAGAGTCTCCGTCATTGGGCCACACATTGATGGTTTTCTGTGTGGGTTTGGAGCGTCGTAGTGGGGGATGGTAGGCAGGGACCAGCATAATGCAGATGTGGTCGGAAAGGCCGAGGTGGGGGCGGGGTACTGCTCTGTATGCAGCTCGCATATTGGTGTAAACATGGTCCAGTGTGTTATCTCCCCGTGTCGGTATGGTGACATGCTGGTAAAACCTTGGCAAGATGTCTGTCATGTTTACATGGTTAAAATCCCCAGCCACTACGTAAAAAGCTTTCGGGTGCTTGTTCTGAAGTGAGCTGATGTTGTTGTGTAGCTCCTTCAGTGCGTTGTTAGCGTGCGGTGCTATGTAGGTTGCTATGACAAACATGACCAAAAACTGAGGAGGTGAATAGAATGGGCGACATTTCACAGTCAGCCCGGAAGAGCTGCCAGCTGTAGATCTGGAAGGCTGAGTTCGGCATGTTGTCTTTTAGCCATGTTTGTGTGAGAAAGAGTATGGAACAGTTCCTCATCTCCTCCGAAACACTCATTCTCATTCACAGAAGGTCCAGCTTGTTGTCTAGAGAGCGGACATTCGCCAGGAACAGGGACGGAACAGGGACGGAATTAGCGGTCTCCTAGCATTAGCCTTTAGCTTCTCCTCTTCTGCCTCCGCTCACAGCGCTTCCTCTTGCCCGTTATCCGCTGCGCTCTGCTCCTCCAAGACCGTAGCAGCTGCAGTCTGCCTGGCATAGCTCTGAGTCTGTGGTCTATAGTTGTTGTTGTAGTCGTACTGTGCCTTAAGCTCAAAAGTTCTGTACGATTATATGCCACACGCTTACAGCGGGGAAAGTCAGAACCAGTATTACAAACATTAAAAACATTAGAATAGACGTGTTCTCCGGGAGCATGAGTAGCCGCTGCTCTACTGTGCGCCGCCATGTCACACATATATACATGTCACTCACACTCACACACATACACACACACACACACACATATACATATACATATATATATATGTATATGTGTGTGTATACACACACAAAGAAAGAACAGCTCCAGAAGCATTCCACTTTATGGCAATTTCTGAACTGATGATGTCCTAAGGGGCAACAGTCAGTGCATAGAAAAAAAAGTATTATTTTCAAGTTCTATTTTTAACCTTACACAATAAAACACAAGACAACCTTGAACCTGCAAATGTTTCTTTCTGCTCTGTCATTAGGGAAACAAATACAATCATAAAAAGTGTCTTTACAGTAATATTGGTAGTGACTTTTTTTTTCGTACAGAGGACATGTTTGCTTTGACTTTGTGAAGATATTGTGTTTTTACTGGCATGCTTTTCAGGTCACTGTCAAATTAAAATGGTGAAAAACTTAGCTGATGTGTATGCAGTTGTGTGCGCGACACACATATGTGCACGTTTTCACCAGGGTTTGTGTAAGAAGTTGAGATGTCTTTGTACACCCACCCATATCCATCTGTGAAAAACAGCTGTATGACACTCTCATGTATGCACACCTGTGCTATTGTGTTTCCATGTTACTCCTCATTTCAAATTCAAATACCACTGGAGCTACATTGTTAAATAGTAGTATTGTATTCAAACACATGACGAATCTTTAGTAAAACTTAAAATAGACAGTCTAGTGAACTGTGTTTGTAATGTAAATTCTGGAGAAGAGCAGCTGTGGATAACTCTGGATGATGTTGTCTGATGATATGAGAGGGCAGCAGGAGGTCTAGAAATGCCTTGTGTGCTTCTGTGTTTGCATTTGCATACTCTATTGAAACGGATCAAAGATAGTGTGATGAGCAGTACCTGCCTAATGAATATGCACAAGAAAATGTTCTACTTGCATTATGAGTCCATTTAGACTCGAGTTGCACTGCTCAGTGTTTTCACCTTTCCAGGATACTCTCTCCATCTGCGACCTTTTCTAAACAAACTGCAACTTATCTCGCTTATAGTCTTAAAAGAAACTAGGAAATGGAGACGAGGAAATAAACAAACAAAGCACAAAAAGTGCTGAGGAGAGAGATAAGACTACACTGGGTTAGAAGAGAAAGGAAATGAAATTAGGTATATGTCCTGTTTGTGCCTGGCTGGATTTAGAGTCCTGCTTTACTTATTTCATTCCGAGAACTGCAGAAGCAAATATGTGGCTATGTCGGCATGCTTTCCATAAGCAGAAATATTAAAGAGTGAACATGGTCAAAAAACTGGCATATGAATAGCCATGTAGAAAAGACAGAAGGCACCGTGTCTTTGGACCCAGTTGGGATGTTATCTGCAAAACTGGGACAAATGTGACAGATGAGAAGATGTGTGCTATACAGTCAATGAATCAAAACTGTACGGCATCAGCACTTATGTACTATATACTACAGCATATGTGTTACACAAGTAGCCTTTAAAAGACTAGCTTTTAAATTAACTTCTTGTACTTTGAATATTTCAAAGTAAGGACAAGTATAAAAGTTTGTTACCTTAATGAAGCCCCTCCCTGTCTCCTTTCCTTTCCCTTTTTTTTAGATTTGTAACACCATCTTAATCATCTAAAAAGGAAGATCCCAATTATCTATAGTGGCCCTTGCTCGACCAATACTCTCTTGTTGGTGCCAAAATTCCTCTCCTCTCCACACCCATCACTCTAAATTTGACATGGGACAAATCCCAGTCACCCCATCTATTCTATTGTTTCATGATTACTGAACAAATGCCAGTGAGTGTAACTTGAAACCTTCAGAAATCTTCAGATCGAGTTGTTAATCCAAAGAAAAGTCACAGCCTTTGCTTTAAACAACAAGACGTGCTTCAGACTAAGCAGAGTTTAACGGTTCTGTGAATGGATATATTTCAGCATATATTTTCCAATAGGACCTGACCCGCAGTATATCACATCTTATCTTTAATAAGCTATCTGGGGCAAAAACTCGAGCCCCTTATAGGTATTATTCGTGTATCTCATTAATCAGTAATGGGAGGTGCCGGCAATCGCTAGCTTGCGTTATTTGGCATTTGTACTATGGTAAAAAGCTGTAGTACTAATTAGGAGCGATGATCTATTGTTCATAATGAGAATTGATGGCTTTTCTTCTGCACTACCAAGCATTTTCTCTCTTTCTCTCAGTATTTCCAACTGAAGGCACCGGTCTCTCCTATTCTCTCACCTAGGCACACTTCAGAGCTGTATATAGGAAAGGACTAAATGAAACACTATGTGATTAATGGACTTAATTTCCAGCAAATCTGAATTCACGGTGACAGCCTACTTCACCTCGAAATGCTTTCTGATTATTAGATTTGAGCCAGTGTCAAAATGTCAGACAGTTTACACAGGGATGTCCCCCCCCCTGCTCAAAAAGGCTCCTGTAGGGGACAAATGCAATGAGTCTAAATTAACCACCTTGTAAAACACTGAACCCATATATACAATAATCCTGTCACTTCATGTGGGTGTCAGAGCCTCCTAATCTTTGAACACAAAGAGAGACCCTGTCTATGAGACTTTGCAAGCCTGTGCTAATGCTGTGTAAACATTGCTGCTGCTGTTTGCCACTGATTTAGCACATGTTAATATTACATGAGACAGAAGGGCCCTTTGATGATGTAAGTGAACACTCAAACTAGGGCTTTCTACCTCAGGGAAGGCAAGACGGGGCTGTGGAGCAGCTCCTTCGAGATTTTACTTCCGCATTAGCAATCTAGCTTGGTAGGAGTCGAGCGGTACATTTTTTAACATTCATATTACAGAATAGGATGGTTCTAGTTTCAAATACCAGCACAGTGACAAAATGTAAATGTAGTGAAAGTTAAATATACTGGGGCTATAAAATGATGCTTCATTTTTCCTTTTGTTTTGTTTTTTATAATAGTGGCCATTCATCTTTTTTGTAGCTTTTCTTTTAAGCCTTAATTAATGATACAGGAAACCAGTTATAGAAGCGTGTTCTTAAAAATCAAAGATATGTCTACAGGGAAGTTTAAGGGATCACTGCACACAGTTTCTCGTGTAGTTATTTCTAAACAGGGATCGACAACTGTACTCACTCTGATGCACTTGGCTGATATCACATCAATGCGGACACTGGGAAAGTTTGATGAGGACTATTTCCCAATAGCTGAGAAAGGCTAGCTGAAGTTGGTGTTTGGAATCAGGTGAACAGTTAGGTGCAAGAGACTATTTGACATCAAGACACTGGTGAAGCAAGTCAAACCCTTTTAGTTTGTCTGTATCAACTGTATACACTCCTTGCAGTGATTTACATACACTTCTTTTCTAAAGTAATGCAGTAGTGTGCAATAGCCTCACCCCTCATTTCTTTACATTTTGCTGTGAAACGTGTACACACATACATGGAATTATAGTATGTAAGGCAAAAACAGAGTTTTGACAATTGTAACCAGCTTAAAAATTAATATTTGGTATGACCACCTTTATTCTTCAGCATAACTTAAACTCCCTGAGGCAAGCTTTCTCGTAATTTCTTTAAGAAGTCTTCAGGCAGACCCACCTTCTATATCAGCAGCAGAATCTGGAGACAAATTGGAATGACTCCCCCATCACTGGGGATGAGGTCAATAGGGCAGTTAAACAGCTCCTTGGTAGCAGGCCCCCTGGGTTGGATCAGATTCCCCCTGAGATACTTGAAGCTCTAACTGTTGGGGGGATGTCTTGGTGAATGTGTCATGGTGATTTGGAGTGGTTCCTATTTTTAAGACAATTAAGACGGCTGAGTGGAGGATGGGCTCCTATGGTGGATGCTGGTTATCTGGTCCATTGCTATGAATCCATTCAATCTCTTTACAGCCAGTAAGTGTTTGGTTTGCACTTATGGCAATAAGTTTGACTCATTCCAGTGAGTGGTGGACTTTGCCAGGATTGCCTTTTCTTTGATTTTATTCATGACTTGTATGGACAGGATTTCTAGGTGAACTCAAGTGGTGAAAGGCTGCCACTTTAGAGGACTCTCATCTCTGCTTTTTTGTGGATGATTTATTTCTGTTGGCTTTATCAGGTGGTGAAGAAGGGTTAGGGTTAGGGTTAGCACCTCCAGTTCTGAAGCCATGGTGAATGGTTGCTTGTCCGCGTAAGGGACAAGTTGCTGGTGAAGTTTAAGTATATCAGGATCTTGTTTACGAGTGAATGAGGAGGAAAACGGGGGATGAACAGAATCTGCATCACATCAGACTCTACAGTGGGGTGTTGTGGTGAAGAAAAACCTGACAATGGAAAACAAATCTGATGATTTACCAGTGACTCTATACCCTTACCCTCGCCTATAGACACAAGTTCTGGGTAGTGACCAAAAAAATGAGATTGCAGTTTTGATAAGATCCCTAACATCACTGAGTGCAATGAAAGAGCCTCAGCGGTGTAAAAATAAGACATGTGGCCACCGATTTTCAGTCCACTTCTTCTGTAAATTACCTCAGCCTTTTTTTCCCTGTTTCCCTCCTTAAGAACAGTGTCTTGACCGCCACCCTTCCACTCAGACCATTTCTGATTAGGCATCAATGAACAATTGAACTGAAACTGAAGGTGCAGCTACATCTAAGGGGCTGAGGTCTTTGCCTGATTTTTTTTCTTTTCTTAAGAATGTGGCTCAAAGTATGTTTATCTTTATAAATATATATATATATATATATATATATATATTATATTATATATATATATATATATATAAATATACATATACATATACATATATATATACATACATACACATATACATATACATATATATATACACACACTGGTCCATCCCTTGAGTTATGTGTCTGTTTTATGCTTGAATGATTTGCAGATGAGTGTAAAGTGGCTTAACAAACAAACAATCAATCACACAAAAAATCCTGAAAACAAAATGGTCAAGTACAAGGACTGCAAAAAAACAAAAACAACAACACCAACTTGGAAAGACCTTCAGAAAGCCTGGAGTACTACTGCTGAGGACTACTTGAAAATACAAGAAAGTTTAACCCCTTAGATGAAAAATATAAAGAGATGATTGGGCGCTTACAACCTTTGCACAGTACTGTAATGTTAATAAAGGGTGAATATTAGATATTCTGAGTAGAAAATCTGCTTCATCTTATCTGTGGCATGTGTTTCTTTACATTTCAGTTTATTTTCTGTAAAATACAAAAACTGAAAGGTATCTGAAGCCTTGTTCAGTGATCTAAAAAACACAATACAGTCTTGGCTGTGCTTTTGCAGAAAGCAGTGATCATTTGTCTTTTTTTCCTGTTTCACCTACAAGTATGAACTGATTCCTCTGATCTGTCAAGTTCCTGTGGGCAGCTTATGTCTACTGGGAGTTGTCCTCTGTTTCTTCTGTACAAACCTCTAATAATCCCACACCTCCCACAGCCCAGACAGTTCACTAAGGATGGAGACAGAAATCTAGGCTCATTTGCTTGTGACACTACACAAGAATACTTAGTCTCCCTTTCTTTTGTCCTTCTGTGACTTTAACTACATACCAAAACCTTGAATTTTAGCTTGTCCCTTACTCAACATGAAAATCAACATCAGCTTTTACTGTAGTAAAGCCACACATGTGTAAAAGATTGTCCTGTACATCTATATGTGCACAATGTCATAAACAGACATGTATATAATGGCGAGCAGGAGTGAGATGGAGGAGATCAGTTTGAGGAGAGAGAACAGACTCTCGATGAGCCATTAACCTGCTGTCGGTGAGGTAAAATGGCTGTGGGACGAGGTTTAATTTACCCTTTTATAAAGAGGTCGTTTAATTGATGAGCCAAAGGAAAAGAGTTATACCCCTGGTTTGGTGTATTAGGACGGTTGATGGTGAACAGGTTGAGTGAGGAATTGGATGAGCAGTCAATAGTCCCAATCAATCTAAGCTTTCAGAGAATCGCCATGATACTTGTGGTCAAATCCTTGACAATAATAGTACCGATCTAAGCACTTATGGAGGCAAGGTTCAATTTGAAAATGAAATCCTTTAAATTCCCGTCTCATATTTGTTTTTAGCTAAAGCTGTTACCGAGAATGTAGGTATGTTTGGTGAAGTAGGCCAAATGACTTCCAGTTTTGCAAAACATTTTATTTTGTCAGCCAGCTCTTTCATTTATCTTTTTTTGCACTCAGCATTCACAGAGTTGAGTTTAAGATCTCGCTTTAAAAATACCCATCAGCAGGTACAAAGAGTCAATTTTCACTTTGAAATAAGCTGCCAGAGAGTTCTACGTGGTCTCTTCACCATCCATTACAGTACCTCTATGGATGATAAATTTTAATAGACAAAAGATGACTAGTGGAGGTCTTTCCATCAATGAAAAGGAGAAGAGAAAAATTGAAAATTATGGACTGTTCTGTGCATGAATGTGTCCAGGCCTTCTGTGGTACTGCAAGTTACATGCTGACTCTATTCATAGCAATAGACCTCTCTCTTAGCCAATTGTGGCTCGTGTAGTCAAGACATAGGTGGCATGAACAAGTTTCAGGTGTATCCTCTCAAAAACAGATTGAACTGAGTGGTTTTCTACAATGCGAGTTGTCTTCACAGCTTACATACGATAGGTGTGTGAGCTGTGTAGTCTAAACATCTTCACCTCTGACCCTGGCTTTGTTTTAACGCTATGCATGCTAAACTTCTTTCCTAATACAAGAGACATCTATCATCTCCCACACTACTGAACATGTAGAAACTCTTCACATGAGAGCCGTGAATCTTCACAGCCACCATAAAAATCCAAATCCATTGTTTTGCATTACTGTGATATTAAGTTGGCTGTAAAACTCAAATTATTTCACACAGACAGACTATTGTGTGCGATATAACATCACTGTGCAGCTAATTACACATATTGAATTGTTGCCCTGCTCAAAGTATATGCCCTTTACACAATCAATGACTAATTGAGGTCCATATTCCATTGGTGTGAATAAGAAATTTTTTTTTTTCTCTAATGCACTATTCTTCAAAACACAGCACACACATATTCCATGCTTTTCACTATAAAACCACAAAAGGACTAGCTCAGCTGTAGGTTAGTGCTCCTTACTTATTAGTCTTCAGTGGTCGGACAACTAATATGACACTGCGATTCAAGGTCATCATCTACTCATTTCCTTACCAGATATTTAGAAAAATGTTGTCCCAGGAGTACATACTATACATTATTCATTGCATGAGTAATGAGGAGAATTCCTTTTTATGTAGCTCTGCATTACAGACAGAAGGCGTATGTCCGGATGCCTTGCACGCTAAAAAACTCTCTTCGTATCCTGGATAAATGGTACATGAATCTGAGGGAAACAGGCATTATGTGACATCTCAAGTGATATGACTAAAGCCCCACGGGTACACGATATAATTAAGGATTTATGCTGGGCTATATTTCATATTACCATAGGAAGGATAGTTGTTCAAAGCATGGAACCATGGTACTATGTCAAGCCTTATTCCTCTTTTGCTTTTTCTTTTGTCAGACTTAATCTTGTGTAATCCACTTAGTGTCATATCTGAAAAACATGACAGGAATTCCTCTAGTCCTTGTCATGTAGCACCTTTAGAGAAGCTATCCCAGCTCTTAGCGGGAATGCTGACGTTGTTTTCTCAGAACTAAGCTTATCTCCACGGCAACTTGCTCAGGCAAGGTTTGGCGAAGTCTGCCACACAAACACTGCCACCATGTCTTGTATTCTCTGAGAGATAACAGACCCTTGAGTTGACTCCCTTAGGCCTGCAGGGGAAGGTTAGGGGCACTCTTTTGTGAATACATGCTTGATGCCAGTGTAATTTCCATTTGTTTATCTCTCTTTTCCCTCTTTTAGGGACAGTGGAGATGTAACACAAAGAATATAAATGTCAGCCTCAGATTAAAAGATTGCTTGATTCCATCCTAGGGCGCAGCGGTATTTCATCAGAAAAAGGGATGATGACAAATTCCCTCTCAGAAACATGGAATGAGTCAGAGAGAAATTAACAAAGAGCCCAAGAGGAAAAGCTGCCAAAGATGCCGCGTTATTATTAGAATCCAAATTCTACATTATATATATATATATATATATATATAGATAATAACATAAGAAGACGGCCGTAGTGATCGATGTAGCGGTTCCAATGACAGCAATATCAGGAAGAAGGAACACGAGAAGCTGGAGAAATACCAAGGGCTCAGAGAAGAGCTCGAGAGGATGTGGAGGGTGAAGGTAACGGTGGTCCCCGTGGTAATCGGAGCACTAGGTGCGGTGACTCCCAAGCTAGGCGAGTGGCTCCAGCAGATCCCGGGAATAACATCGGAGATCTCTGTCCAGAAGAGCGCAGTCCTGGGAACAGCTAAGATACTGCGCAGGACCCTCAAGCTCCCAGGCCTCTGGTAGAGGACCCGAGCTTGAAGGATAAACCGCCCGCAGGGGCGTGCTGGGTGTTTTTTTTTTTCTTTTTTTTTTATATATACGAAATATGTATTTATATATCAAATTCATCTGCCACTGTGGAGAAAGAATTACTATTTTTATTATACACATCTTACCTTTAAAGCTTATGATCAGTGCAAATAGTTTAGCCTCATCTTCTGTCATACTATTTCCATAAGTCTGATGTTAATACTGAGCAGACAAGAATAATATGTGATAATGATGGTAGTGCTAAAATATCAGGCCATAGCACCACTGTAACGTGGAACAGTACAGTTGAGAGAAATCAATGACTCCAGCTTTAGCAGTGACTCTCTTTCAGTGAGAACCTCTCAAGGCTGAGACTTACTGTTTGTGGCCTGTAGCAGTACTGATCAGATTACTTTACTTTAGGTTTGATCCCCCTAAGACCACCCTCAATACTAAATTGTAAGAAATGACTGCTAAGCGCAGGGACTGGGTCTCCCTTTAGCTGCCAGTTTTCTTTGTTTTCCCAAATCTGCAGAAAATTTTGTTTTGACCTGATTATCCATTGTAATGTTCTTAGAATAACAAAAGCCTTAGCCTTTAGCCTGTTAACTTGAATATTTATACATTAGCACACGCTTCAATTGATGTAAAATATGAAATAGCTGAAAGTCTGCCGTGATATTTTGCACATAAATAAAACGAAAGAAAAAATCATGGCAAAAATCCCCCAAACCATTAACAGCCCTCTTTTGAAAGTGTGGGGTTTTCATTTTGGTTTGCAGTTTTGTGAGCAGTACACGCAGTACACAGTTAACTATAGAAAGGGAAAAGGCCGTGGGTTGGGAATCGGAAGAAAAAGCCTTAATCGAGCCTCGTATTTCTTATGTGCTAAAAAAACAAACAAAAAGAAGAAGAAAAAACATATTACTGGTCTGTGGCCTTGTCTTATTGAAAAAGGCTACATTTCAAAACATGTCCGAAACGAAATATGTATTTATATATCAAATTCATAATATTTTCATTTTTAGAAAACAGTAAATATTAGTTTTTATGGACATGTAGGGAGAGTTTTAATATAATTCTGTAATTTAATTAAATATTAAATGTAATTAATAAGTCAGAGGATGCCCACAGGTGTGTGCAAGGCGTGACAAAAAGGACAAAAAAAGTGCTTTGTTATTTGTGACCAAGGTCAGTCTGGTAGAGTGGCAGCCACTGGTCTGGTGGGTCTGGTAGCCTCACTTGCATCATTTTAAACGTGGAAATTAAAATGTTTTCGTTACAGTTCTAGTTTAATCAAATCAACTTAAAAATAGCGTTATTTCTGCTTTTTAAATGTAGACAATTTGTTTCTTTACATATGTTCACAAATCTAAATTCATGACTTTAAAAGCATGTCCCTCACACACTTTCTTTGGCTTAATAGCGTCAGTACAGTGTTGTGTGACCTCTGTTGTGCAGATTGCGCCACTCTTTTTTAAAGACTGTTTCCAAGAAGTCATTAGGAAGCGAATTTAAAGTCTATTAGATTGAGTTAATTAAAGACTCTTCATGGGAGCCACAGCTAAACAGCTGAATTAATTTAATGGATCCACTTTAATCATTTATTAAATTTAATATATTGCATCATTAAAACTGCAATTTATAAAATAAAAAAATTAATAATTTTTAAGTGAAATTAAGACCACTGAACATGTCAGTTACCAATAGAAATAGGTTTATTCTTATAATCTTATATTTATTTATTTGAATAAACTTTGATCTGATCTTTTACAGACTACATTTTTACAGACTTCACTGAACTGGGATTGACATTTGCTCTCTGGAGACATCAGATATTGTCAGTATATTACAGACTCGTTTTTATTACCAGGGAAACTCTTGTCTAGTTTATTTCAATCACTACTGGGTCTATTATAGTTAGTATTACTTCCTAATGATGCAGCCAACTGTTTTTTTTTTTTTCTTTCAAACCACACTCTTTCAAAATCCCCTTTGTACTTCCCTCAGAGGTATACCTCTCCTCAGTTCTGTCTTTGAATTCTAATGGACTGAACTGACGGTACACTTTCAGGTCTGACATGCCCTGCAATGTGTAAAAACCTTGGCTGCCCATTAGATATCTTTGATGGGTAGAAAAGCACCAAGAGGCCTGAGGAATAAGCACCACACAAAAAACAAAACACCCGCCTCAAAGACTCTTATAGGTGCTGGGCAGTGATCTTGTGCCAGCTGGCTTTGTATCACGACTATAGTTTGCTACAGTACCACAGGGAAATACAAAAGTACAATAGTTTTGACTATAAAAAATACACCCACAGTTCCAGGGATGTTCAGCATGCACTCAATGTGCGCTCAACAGTTTTACCTGCTTTGCTGAGAAAATGAAAGTACTTCCTCTACTTCCCTTGTGCTAAACTTTAACCTTAACTCCCATCTCATCTCGTGGTCATTTCGTGAAAAGTAAAACTGAGGAGAAGAACTTCCCTTTCAAACTTTAAGCGGATTTAAACTTGCAGTCAAAGGTGACCACAAAAAAGACGGCGTCTTTAGATCAGAGAAACTCCACCCAGTGGAAAAACTAGCTTCACATAATAAGTGCTTAATTTCAAATAGCTGCATGTACTTTCACTCATGTAAAGGCTGCTGTTGTTGATAAAGTTTATAGCGGATGCATTTGTGTATCACATATTGAATATGGTAAAGAATTCAAAATGAACACAAGCATAAGGTGTGGATTTTAAAAGCAGCAGTATGAATTTGCATCCAATCACATGATTTATTGGAAGAATCCAAATGATAAAAGAAATCACTTCGAATGAGACTGTGCTTGTGTATCTGCATTTGTTTATGGAATTTTCTTGCTATCAACACACCTGCTATCAAAATAACTCCAAAAGGGAACAACATGAGGTGGATTAGGTAGCATGTGATGAACCTTTTAATGCACTCCCAATCTTTCAAAGGACGATTTCTTTGGGGGGCTAAAAACTTTGAATGCAAAGAGAGGATTAATGTTGGCCTACAGGTTCAGGTCATCACAAATAGACTTGTTCCAACAGTGATCCATCCACTTCCCAGTTAACCGTCCAGTAAAGTGCTTAATGCGGTGACCTCAGAAGAATGTTTAGTGCTGCAGTCTGTCTCATGTCGTTGAGCCCCGAAGGCCAGTTCAGTATTTGTTACATTCAATTCTGTATTGATTATGCGTAATCACAGAGGGTATGACTATCCCCTTTATTCACTCCATGTCCAAAGTAAGGTTGCTGCTGTAAATCAAAAGTAAGAAAAGCTAATGAACTGATGAAGATTAACTGACCAGTAAAAGTTGCAGCCACGTATGGAGAAAACTCCACAGCTCGCAGACAACAACACACCAAATTCTTAAACAGGAAATATTACATTTGCTGTGAGTAATTATTGCATATTTAACTCAAGGGATTAAGCTGTTGCACAATCTGTGACAAATAAATAGACTTTTTAAATCTCATCAAACAACATTTAAAAAGACAAAAATCTATAAAGCTCGCAAAGAGGTTGATAGTAGCCAAGCAACCTAATCATGCATCAGACATCATGTGGATTTGTGTGTTTACCAAGCATGGTTCTGAAAGCACTGCAGAGGTATTTCAGAGATAAAGCATATGTAGAAGTGTCCTTCATAATGCCACAGCTGCTGAACAGAACTGCTCCAAGATGGAGTCAAGGTCAGAGGAAAATCTGATTCTGACATTAGAATAGTGATGGAGCGTAACGTCCTTTAGATGTCCAAGAATTGCTGGCACATATAGAATCTCACTGCAGTGGTAATAAAAAGGAACTACGGTAACTTTAAAAGATTGGATATTCATCTTGTGTTTAAATTAACAAGAGCACATCCATGTGGGCAGTGGTGAGCTCGGTCTGCAGATGTAATAGAAAAGGTCCAAATGAAACTGTACATATGTACTTAGTAGAAAGTAGAAAACAAACAATTACAGCAAGACAAATACAGTTAGTCAGGAAAGAGCGGTTAGAAGTAAAGATCAAAAGAGATCTATCGTTCATACTGAAAGGCTTTTTTTTCATGAATTTATATTTAACCCCCCCCATGTTGAAATAGTTTATTGCTATCTAAACATTTAAATAGCTCCAATGATAACAGCCAGAACTGAACAAGCAACTTGGAAAAATATCTAGACTATAGTTGCACTACAGTAAATTTGTGATTCAACAACAGGTTATGTAAAAGTTATGCCTTAAATATATATAAGGATATACTAAATGTTTATGTAATGCATATATGCATGAAATCCTGAGAGTGGACATATTATAGTACAATATTTTTTTCTTTTGGACATTTCATTTCTTTTATCTTAGAAGCTTCTGTGTAAGTGGAGTCAAAGTTTGTTATTCTGTTACCCCTGATGCATCTGTTTGGACTGATGATGGGTTAGTATTAGGTCCTCATTAAGGATAGTCATGGGAATTAATTAGCACAATCTGTGCTAATAGAATAGTGATACACAGATACCCAGAAATTTATCTCTCTGACTTGAAAAGGAGCTATCGCTGTATTTCTCTGTGCATGTATCCCATACAAAAAACAGGAAAAGGAAACGTGACCAAATTGATACAACTGAGAGTATCAATTCTGGAAGTTACAGACAATCTTTGCCTGGCTATGGCAGGTCCATTGTCATTACAGTTCTTTAAGGCAATCACATCCTCAGCTTAAAGTTTATTTACTTCCTGTTAGTGGTCAAGCTGGTGTAATGAATATGATGTGATTAACGGAGTCCTCAGGGTAAACTTTGCTCATCACCGAAGTGAGAAAAGAACAATGGTGAAAGAAAAGACACACATTGTATACTGTGGAGCCAAATGGGGCAGAATTAAATGGAAACCAAGCAGACATGAAAAGAGGCACTTTGATTTGACTTTACTTTGATTCTGATCGTGTCTAAACTCTGTTCTAATGGCTTAAGACAGCTCCTCCCTGACATCAGGGAGATGACTGCAGTGACATTCATCAGAATGTTAATTACCATAATATATTAGAGGATTGCAATGGTGGCTATGATGACTATGTCTACGATAGCACGAATAATGATGATGACAGGAAAGACAATGATATTGCCTGCTATATAGGACAGCCGTGAGTGTATTAGCTAGTATGGACAAGTAATTTACATGCTTACCCTGACAAAGGCGCAGAGCTGCTCATTGCACACTCTAAACTTGTAATATCCATATGGCACTTTTTAATTTGGTATGTATTGGGATTTGTGATATGATATTACCTTTTCTTTGCAACAAACAGTCTTTAACAGTACTTATAGGGTACTTTATCCTGCAAAGTAAAGACCTGACAATATTAAGAAGAAGAAAAAGGAAAAAAAAAGCAATTGGTCACAATGTGGAGAAAGAAAATGTCGACTTTTAACAAGGAGAAACCTCTCGCAGAGTCAGGCTGCAGAAAGGTGGCCATCTGCCTACACTAGTTAGGGTGAGGACGAAGTGAAGAGAAAAAGGAAGAACAAAGAGAAAAGAGAAAAGAACGATAAAACAGGAAATACTTTTCAGGTTGGTGAATTGGTTTAAAATTGCTGCCTTACAGCAAGGTTTCTGGGTTCTTAACACATACCAAAGACATGCATGTTAAGTAAAATAGTGATTCGAAAAAAATTAGGCTTGGATTGATGTAGATAAAGTGCTTAAAACTTGTAGAATACAAAGCTGGATGAATGCACATGCATGATTAAATGTGACTTGTAGTCTAAACAACTTTGAGTGGTCAGTGAGATACACGTGAGTACATTACTTTTCCATATGAGCTACATAGTGGTTCACTTTTCTCAGATGAAACATGCACTTACAAAGCTGCTAATATGTGTTGTACATTATGTTTTGAAGTTTTAATTGGAATACTTAAAATAATGTTTCTCTAACTGCAGCATGACACTTATCTAAGAATCAAATCAATTTATCATTCAAACATCAAATTTAATGCTTCCTTAGTATTAAATCTGATGAAGGAAAAATGCTCAAATGAGCTGATCACTATTCTATAAGCTCCTTTAATAAGTTTGCTTAAAAAACTTAACTGCGTGACAGCCGAGTCAGTGTTCTGCCACAATAATAACGAATTCCAATCACTCAAAGGAAACCATAAATGTAGGCATACAATCACGGCTTGAACACTGTAAGAGAACTTTATTGACATAGCACCTCATTATCTCATGAACGGAAATTTAGATGCTTGTGCTGCGCTGCAGGTTGCATTTGATGAACCAATTTAACCCTACAGAGCTCTGGGGCATGAAAATATCTTTTCTCAATCAGTCTTCATTGGAAAATATCATCTTTATACCAAAAAAAAGTTTGTGTAGAACTAGCTCCATTAGAAGCATATTGTGAAACCGTTAAAAGAGAATAAGTGACCTGAAACAACCAGACAGCAACAGTCAGGATACTGTTATACAATTTTAACGTCCAAGACCATTACAATGTGGACATTATGTGTTCGCAGCTAGAAACAACTTTGTCATAAATATTTTTCATTTTGATCGATAACATAATTTGCACACACAGCTGATCTGGGTTTTGTACCTGCTAACAACCACTTGCAACAAGCCACAAACAACTTGCAACAAACCAATGTACAGCTGATAAACTACCCTCAGGTTTGACTGCGGTTTACAGCCAACTCAATGCATACAAACAACTGCATATAAACACAAGGCAACGTTTCTTCCTTTTTCCTTTATAAGGAGAACTGAATTCATCTGCCTGAAATGTCCCAGGGCTACAGAAAGCTTTAAGATTGCTGTATGCAAAGCACAGATTTTGAGTGTAGCATCAGTCAGGACTCCTCTCATCAACAAACAGCTGGGGGAAACCAAAAGGGCACACAAATCACTCACTCGCTCAGCTGAAGTCAACGAAAGCTAGAGTGCTGTTTTAAGTGACAGTATTTTACGAGAGGCCCACATAAAGGCTCTAAAGGTTCTAAAGGCTCCCCTGAATGGACCATGAGAACAAAAGGCAACTTCCATCAAAGGGCACAGACATTTATCACAGGACTCCATCCGCTATCTTCCTGCCGTTGAGTGGATGGGCAATAAACGAAAACCTCATAAAAGCAATATGGAATGTCCTAAAACCAACTTCAAGTGAAACACAACACATATTCTTCCACATTTTTAAGCTTTCTCACTATTTTTCATGGATATTTTGTGATATTCCATTCGTCTTTACAGTGATCCTGGGAAATTACTGATGAATTAGTATTTGGACATCCATCCATCCGTCCATCCATTCGCTTCCACTTGTCCTTTTCAGGGTCGCGGGGGGGCTCTGGAGCATATCCCAGCTGTCATAGGGCGAGAGGCAGGGTACACCCTGGACAGGTTGCCAGTCTGTCGCAGGGCTAACACACAGAGACAGACAACCATTCACGCTCACATTCACTCCCACATTCACACCTATGGGCAATTTGGATTAATCAATTAAACTATCCTCACTAATTGCATGTCTTTGGACGGTGGGAGGAAGCCGGAGTACCCGGAGGGAACCCATGCAAACATGGGGAGAACATGCAAACTCCACACAGAAAGACCCCGGCCTGATGGTGGAATGAACTCAGGACCTTCTTGCTGTGCGGCAACAGTGCTCCACCATGCCACCGTGCTGCCTAGTATTTGGACAGTCCGTTTAAAATGGACTGGAATAGATCCCTATAGGGCACCTCGTCATCCAAAATGCCTGCCCAAGAAACCCCCAATACCAGATTCCTAGCTATTGGAACACTTTTACCCCCTCAAGACCCCCACAAATAACCTCCGTATGGTGAGACCACCAAAATTACACCAAAAAACATACCCCATACCGAGTTCCCAGGTCACAGGTTGGGGTTTTTTTAAACCAGGAACTTTAGGCACCCTCAAAGGAGAGCATCCATTCATTCACATGGATAAGGCACAAGATGCAGCTTGGCTTTATTACGTTACAGAAACTACACAGAAGCATGTCTGACATGATGTTATCCTTAAATGTTTGTCAGTAACACTGTCTTTATCGCTGCCATAATGGCTCGTGTACCATATGTGCTATTGGCATATAGCTTCAACCTCAAGCATATTTTGTTAGGCTACATGCATGGCGACAGTGTATTGGGTTTAGAATGTGTGTGAGTGTGTTGCTTCCACTATGCTTTCTATGTAGAGATGAAGGGAGGCAAATGGCTGTTCAGCAGTAAAAGGAATCAGATGCATATGACTGAACTACTTGGACTTATTCCCCAAAAGGTTAGAAGCAGTTCACAGTAATCTGGTTTTTGAGGTTTTGATTGGCCTTGGAGACTTAGTCAGTAGAAGAGAAAGAGAGATGGACTATAACTTCCTCAATGCAGCCTTAAAATTTTGGTAGCAGTTCAGACAGGCCACTGTGAAGACCTATGGTCAGCATGCCATTCACTGTCTATGACTTAGCATAATTGAACGCCTCAAATTAGGATGCAGTCAGGCAGTAAAAAGGATTTTTTTAACCTAATACTTCTTTAAGCAAGAGTCAAACCTCTTCATACCGTCTCCATGCAGCTAAGACTACTCGGCCAACAAAGCCAAAGAGACAATGGCTAATTGTCAAGTGCACATGAACATGCACACTTGCTTCTGTTAGTGCATTTAATACACAGAATATTCTTTTCAGTCCAGCAGTTTATTTATAGGGAAATGAAAAGGTAAAAAAAAACCCACCTCTACATTTTTTTAATTATTACATGTTCAGTTGCAGTTTGCCTGCTCACTCTTTCATTTAAATGTAAAATGTAAAGTTATAAACTTTCTATATTTTTTTCTTGCTACGCGTCATTTAATATAAAGTAAGAGAATCAGTGAGCATGTGTACGTGTGTGATTGTGCCCCCGTGTTTAATTCATGACTGACCTCCACCAGCTTGTTGGCGTGCTCACGGAACACCTGGGCGTACTCCTTGACCTCCTTCTCGTTTCCACTCTTAGCTGCTTCAATAAGCACCAGCAGAGGGACGTTGGTTTCTAGGAAAGAGTCTGAGATGTGGTCCATCACTGCCTTCCTCAACTAGATTGCAGAGGGAGAGAGACAAGAGACAGAAAAGAGGTCATATTATTAATAATATTACAGATGACTTCACTCTATTACATTTGGCAGTGATTACATATCACTTAGAATTGTAATGAATATAATGTAGTAACATAATTAGATGAAAGGACAGAGGGAGGAGAAAACAAGAAGAGTGGAGCTAAAAAAAACCCCAAAAAAACTCCAGGCCAGGAGCGTAAATTGCTCATAAGGTGTCATTGCTCCCATAAGGCCTTTTACTGGGGCAGACATTGTGACTTTGTTTATGGAATCATTTTGTACCAAACTGGCAAGGGACCGGTTGTTTTATAAGACAGTAAATGGATCCTGATCCTGCTCACTGTGATATCTGATGAGATGCCAGAGGAAACAGTATAGAAACCACTATAGACAGGTCCTTTATCTTACACAAAGAGGGAGATATCCACATGAGGCCAAAGCAAAGACAGACAAGAACGACATCAGAGTAAAAGAAAGTAGATTCCCGGACGTGCAAATATTTGTTTTCAGGCTCCTTTCATTTGCAAAGCCTCTGTTACTAATTAATTACTACACTAATGCTCTAATTATTTACCTTTAATAAATACTGCTTATATGTAATGCAACTTTAAAATTCCAGTGGGTTGAATTACCACCGTTGTGATGTGTTTTCACAAAAACGAATTAGAAGGACAGAAGAGGAGAAAACAGTGGCATGAGAAATTAAAAATGGTATCAAACATAGTTAAAGTTTATATAAATTAAAATAATAATGTACTGTTTCGTATTTCTGATTGTATTATAACAACTTTAAGATGAAACTGGTTTTTAGGTCATTTATATATTCCTAAATAACAAATGTTGACTACTACACAGAAGGGAAGAGAAGACTAACAGCACCGAGTGACAAGAAAAAATCATTTAGCCTACAAAAAAAAAAAAAATCATATGTTAGTCTGTCAGTCGCACTTAAATCACCTGCGGCAATAACAAACTTAATTGCCAGTCCACAGAGGGGAGGAGAATAATTGAGAATTCTGGAGGGCAGATAATCCATCACCACTACCTTCAGTAACACACTAGATTTGGACAGTTTAGTGGTGAGGACAGGTCTGTAACTGCCCTGAAGCCCACACTCACTGTAAGCATGTAAAAGTTTCTGGATAAAGGAGTGCTCTCACTGTTTTTTCCTCCAGAACTATATACTTGCAGCTCACTGATGTGAAGCAATGCATCTGAGATGCAACACAATACCATAACATGATGCTTTTCTCAAAGGCTGATAAACTTTGCCATTTCTGAATGGGGAATATTGCATCTTATTCTTCCTGTAGAGATGAGACCGGCATCAGTGCTATTCTGTAACCTTGCTATCCTGTCACCTCGTGCAAAGGTGAGGAAACAGTCCAGATACAAATCTTGCACTGCCAGAACCATCTTCACACTGTCCTAGTGATGGTACAGCACAGGGGAAAGTCGTGGTGGATACATGCAAAGATCAGAGTTGTCTGGAGGTCTTATCTTACTTCTTACTTCAGGATATAAAAGGTGACCTGCATTTTGCATGTGGGAAAATAATTACCTTACAACCACTGTGCTATAAGTCCATACTAATCATACAGGTTTTGAATGCAGCATGTTCATATAACATGTATGTTTTCATATGTGTTGTATCTCCATCACATTTATTTCATTTAGATTAGCTAAATAAAATTATGAACAATTAGAACAGACTCCAGAGCAGATAACAGCACAATGTAACACCATAAGCCATTGGGAAAGATGCCTTACAGAGGCAAATATGCTTACAAAAAACCCAAAAAACAAAAAAGTGATTGGATCTACTTTTTATCTTCTTGAGACAGATAAGACTTAGACTGTGTTATAAATTCTTAAGATTAAAATGAGTTGTAAGTGCAAAACAGTATAAAGAAAAAGAAAAGCATTTCCCATCAATTATGTGCTTTCAGTCATTTCCGTTCTGATGAATGTCACTTGTGCATTAAAGCCAGCAATGTAAAATAATTCTCTCTGTGTTCAATTATCTTGGTATTGCTCAGTGAAATGATTTCTGTTGAGCATTATTGTTAACAGAAACCTCCTTATGGTATTCTTTTTTGTTTGCCAAACACAGTTTAATTTGAATTCTATATTAAAACAAAACAAATAAATTAAAAAAAAACAGACCCTTTTCATTTTAAATGTGAAGGTTATAACAATAATCTTAGAGATGATGTCATTTACTGAAATGCAACTGCATAGTAAAATGTCTTCGCAGTTGTTATGAGTAGTTTGTTGTTGATGATGATCAATCATTAGTTAATTGTATAAATACACATGCATGACATGCATGAACCTAAAAGTGCGTGAGGCATTAGGACACTCATGAAAGCCTAACAGTGAAACTGATCCTAATGTTTAAGTGGAGAAACGATACAGACTAGAGATTTCCCAAGTTGCACGCTCTCCTGCACCATCAGCATTCTGATGCCCACACACCACTCCCTCTGAAATCCATCTTCAATTTTTCAGATTTCACCTCCCTCCATACTCCACCCCCACTGTCTCTCCTCTAACAGCCTGTCTGTATTTCACTTACACTTAAAGAAAATAGATCTAGAATTTCAAAAGCTAAAAAAAAAAGGCTTTGCCCATTACAAGTTAGTGGGGGAGCCATTTGTCTCACCTATCAAGCAGTGCAGTTCTAGCTATGAAAGTATTTGTATTTCCTGAGAAGTGAGATGAGTATTAAATTCTGAGTACCATTCATAGCTATGCATTTATTTATTTATTTATTTTTATAGAGCGCTGTGCTGCTGGCTGTAAGAATGTAGACTGCTCAGAAAAATGAAAAGGTTGTGAGACTGCTGTCATGTCAAAGACAAAGAAGTATACGGAAAAGTTAAAGGTAATTTTTTCTAATGATTTGGGCTCATTTTTAATGCTAATAGTTCATTTCTTATAAAACTAACCTGTGTGGTGGGATGTTACAGCCTTTTTTTTTTTTAAAAGACTGTCCATTGCGCTGCACTCCCAAATTACATGCTAGCTATTTCTGGCAGAGATTTCATTGAATTTTTCAGAACCACTTAACAGTTGTTGTAACCTTTTAGTCTTTAAGTTTCTTCTTTTGTTTGTGTAGTAAAAAGTAAATGTCACTGTTCAGACATGCTGGCAGCTGTTAACAGGTTTTTTATTTGTTTAATGGAGATAGGTTAACCACTTCTAAATGCAGTACTGCCACCTACAGGCAGTAGAAAAACATTCATGTATCCTATTAATTGCTAAAACAAGGAAATATATGTAAATTTAAAACAAAAAATATCAGGTTTTTGTGAGCATTTGTGAGGACAGCAAGAGCAAGCAGTGGATGGTTACATGGTGGAAAAGGAGTGCTTTAAGCAGCTGTTTAAAAAGCTTGACAAAAGTTACAACAACCTATTTTATCATGTGACAGCATGGCTGTAAAGTTCCCGAAGAGTTCCTTTAAATATCGTGATATAATTGTGAGGTTTGGTTTCTGGTAATAGATCTTTGGGAGAAACACTATTTTATGCCTGTCAAACTGTGTTATATTCATCATACATTCATTAAAAAAAAAGCAGAACATGTTATGTGTTTTTGCATCAGCTCATATAAACAAAGTGCCTAAAAAACAATTTAAAATAGTTTCTTTGCTAAGTTGTGTGTTATGATACAACACTGGTTCATCCATTGTGTTCGGTGCCATTTATATGCTTGAATGATCCATAGATCAGTGTTAAGTGACTTAAGGAAAAAAAACAAAAACAAAAAACCAAAAAAAAAAACCAACAAGACAAACATTCCCTTGAAAATGGTATTGCACTGACTGAAAATGAGTGAAAAAGCAGACAGCACACAGAGAGATACAGCCTGACTGCACAGCTCTGGGATGAATTAGAAATTCAATGGTGATTCTGGCTTTACTGCCACAGTATCTGACCTCACAAATACTTCTGATCCTCAACAGGAGAACATTCTTGCACTCAAATACCAAAATCTTGTAATGAGCCTACCAAGACAAGTGGAGACTGATCAAATGGCATTTGCAATTGGGATTGTATGTTTACTCCAACAAGCATGCAAACAACTGTAGCAACTCTGTTTCTGTTAGTTTTATCTTTCTAACTAGTTTACTAAGCTTTTTATATGCTTTTATAAACTATCATACTAATAGCTAAATGTAATACTGGCTTTTAAATGAACATGTAAACGAACATTGACTGTTGGGGAACTAGCTAGTAACCGTGCAGCATTAGATTTAATGTAGGGCCATCTTTTTCATGATCAAACAAACTCCACATGTTGAAAGGTTCAGGAACAGTAAAGTAAACTAATAACTCAGCATAACCAGATATAAAAATACTGGAGGCCTCCAGTGATACCTCTCAGCCTCCTAGTAGATATACCTATGGTATCAATTTGAAGCTGCTACGTCACGTCGTTCTTGAGTTATCGCATTCACAAACTTAGGTGTCCATGTTGGCTGTCAGCCCAGCCGGGTCATGACAAACACCCATCACCCTTTTTTTAGCTTAAGGGTAATAAAAAAAAAGCCACTATGCACAAAAAACACCTTAAATATAACAAAAATATCACAACGTAACTATTTTTAAAACCATTTTTAAAAGGTTAAATAAATAAATACATTCCAAAAGTTAGATAGAGATACATAAAGATTACCATTAATGGTCATATGTATATAAAGCATGCTTTTTTGAAAACTAGCACACCAACAAATGTAGATAGATGACCCAATGTCACTGTTACATTGGTTGTCGAGCAGAACTGAAGAGGCATTTGAAAAATCATCAATGTCATTAATGAAAAAATCATCTAGCTGTAATAAAATGTGATTACAACTGGATTTTAATATGTTTTTTTTCTGTTTTTTTGTGGACCTATAACATGAGGATGATCAATGGTATTCACTTCACCTGTCAGTGGTTTTTAATTATTGTTACATTATTCCTGCACCATGCTACTTATTTAGCACAGTCGTTTAATCCAAAGATACATTCAAATCCCAACTGACAATGAAGTGGTTAACATAAAGAATAAAAAAGAACAAACATTTAAATGATTAATAAATCTTGTCATAACTTTGTTCAATGATAAGAGGGTGATCCTCAAAAATAAGATTAGCAATCATTTGTTGCATCTGCTCTGTTGTGAGGAATCTGCAGTTTGTGGGATTAGGCATCTGTTCTGTCACAAAAAAAAAAAACAGATCCTGAGGGAAATTTTTGCAAACATTCACTATCATCAGTGTATCACTGGAAAACAAAGGATTGCACACACATGCATGAGAGACTCTAGTAACTTGACTTGTTTACAGTGGAAATCGTGGATTCCCATATGGAAAAGAAATAGTAAAAACTTATATGTGATTACTCATGAAAGTGGCCACTTTCATGAGTAAATCATATAAGGCTTACATGATTTACTCATGAAAGTGGCCACTTTCTCATTACTTTCATACATTGTTTTAGTAAGTATCCAAAACATACAAGTTTCATTATGTAATTTTTCAAGGGATCTTATATCTGTTTTCACTCTTATATGCTTTTCATACAAGTTTCACACAAGACAGATACAAACTTTATAAGATTTATATATATCTTTTCCATATGGGTTTGAATCTGGAAGAGAACACCGTGGTGGATTTTTGAATGTTTACTTTTGCACTTTAGTTTCTGTTACATTTCACTTGTGATTCGGAACACATATTGGTGGGTACCTTAGGGTCAGCACAGGAAAGTTTCTTATTAAAATGTCAAGAGCAATCACAGCTTAAGCGGCTAGAGTAATGGCTGAGGGAAAACAGCCCGAGCAAATCAAAAATTAAATAATAGCCCTCATATATGATATCTATCAGGCAGCATTGAAAGATGATGAGTGAGAGGAGAGTGCGGAGATGAAACGGTGAGAGAGTGACTGAGAGGGCGTCAATAGCCTGTAGACAAACACATATGATACCTAATCCCAGAGTCTTAGTATATCTTGCAAAATAAAACACTCGTCCAGGGAATTCAGTGTTGAAAACAAGGAACCTCAGAATAAACACTGATTTGTCATTGTAGCGCTCCCCAAATTTCCAAGCCCATTGTGTGCTCAGCATTTACTCTCAATATAGTGGCTGCTGATCGCCAGAAATAAGCAGCATGTTTTTTAATAACTTTGGGGGTCTGACAATTCCTGAACACTACTGAGGTAATAAATTGTTATGAAGCACTTTCTTGTAAACAGTTAAATAGGAAGAAAACTGGCATTTATGTGGACTGAAGCTTCTGGTTAACTGGAGGAACAACCCCATTACATGCTTTCTTTTAAGCTCCAAACCTTTTCTTTAATAATATTAAGACGTATTTCTGGGTGCTAAATGTTTAACAGCTAGCTAACTGCTAAGTTTGTCTTTCTGCTGGATGGTGCTGGAGGGAAGTGCACTGGCTCCAAGTTCAAAACAGCGGCTTTTTAAATCTAGAATTTCTACTAAATCCATATACTGTGTATAAGGGATGGGCTTAATACACTGAGATTACTGGTCAAAGTCTTGATGTTAAACATGAACTATTACCATAGTAGTGTTTTGAAGAGCAAAGGAAAAAAGGGGGAGGGACATTGCATAACCATACACTAGATAGGTCCATTTGAAAGTACCATGCTTTTTCCTCTTTTTTGATTCTAATGGGGACCATAATTTAAAGGTGAACATCTTGTATTTAACATGCCTTTAGCCTACGTTTATGACCACTGTTTATTGAGATCATGGATCAAGAAGCAAGCTGTTTTCCCGCAGACTTCTATATAAACAAACTTCATTTTAGCGACAAAAAAAGGTTACATTTAACCTGCAGCTAGGACTGCATCTGCATGGTGTAAATAATAATATACACAGTAAAATGATAAATAAGTAAACTAAGGTTTTATATATCTGGACATTAAAAAAAAATAACAACAAAAACAAAAAAGCAAAAGCATGAGGTACTTAGCAGGTCTCATGATTAGGTAAATGCCATTTGAGATGAACAATGACACAGGACATATTAAGACTATTATATATTTAACAAACACAAATGCCAAAATTTGAAAAAACTAAGTACACTCTATGATTCATTATCCTCTAGAACAGCAGTCTCACGGACACCGGTACTGGTCCGTGAGTCGTTTGGTACCGGGCCGCGAGAGTTGAGGCTCGGGTGTGAAATGTGTGGTTTTCAGGGGTTTTATTGGTTTTTAGCGTTATTTTGTTATCGTTTTTATCGTTAACTCGGTTTTCCTGGGTCTTTTCACGTGTGTTATGAATAAATCTTATTTTTTCTGTACCGGTACTAGTTTTATTTTATTGTATTTATCCGCGACTCCTTAAAAGCCGGACCGTGAAAATACTGTCAGGCATAAACCGGTCCATGGCGCAAAAAAGGTTGGGGACCGCTGCTCTAGAACCTCCTTTAGAAGCAACGAAATGTTTGTTTTCGATATGACTTGTGAATTGTGGATCAGCCTTCTTTACAACACTACTTCAGGTCATTGACATTTATGGGCATTCATTTATGCACAGCTCTCTTAAGGTCCTGCCGCTTCATTTCAGTGGGATTGAAGTCTGGACTGCGTCACTTCAACACCTCAGTTCTTTTTTTCCAGCCATCTTGTTATAGATTTGCTGCTGTGTTTGGGATCATTATCCTGTTTCATGTCACAATTTCGGATAACTTTTTTAGCTGTCTAACCAATAGCCTCACATTTGACTCTAGAATTCTTTGGTATCCGGTCTTTAAGTGATGACGTGATGAATCCTGCGTCCGGGCCCAAAGTAGTCTGCATTTATAAGGCTGTTGTGTTTTTAATATGTTTATGTTTTAATGCTTTGCATCTTGTTCTGTTTAATCTGAACAAGGTCCTAAAACAGTCAGTGATCACTGTCTGCTTCTCTCGGTTTTTATTACCGCTAATCATTTTAAAGCTCAGTTTTTAACCCTTACGATGTATCTACAGGCCAGCCCATGCAGCAGTATATTAATGACTAACCTCATACTGTGGATAGATTATCTCGGTAGTTCTCCTGACTGACGTTTGGTCCGTTTACAGCATCCTGCCATGCGATTGCATTTGCCCCTAACCATTGGGAACCCTCACATTAACTTTTATCGAGTGGAAAAAAAGTCCTCCGTTCGTTAGCGTTTATCCTCCAGCTTTACTGTTTATATTATGCTAACATAACTGTTTCGCTAGCGATCACGTAGCACATCATTATATACCAGCTAGCTCAACTTCAGTAACCCTACAAACTTCACTGCTGTTTACTTTCCTGTCTTCATTTATGTTGGAAGTGATAGCAGAGCTGTATGTTTTAATTTGTTTCATAAATCCCTCAGTCAGAACATGGTATATTATATATAGATGGAAGCTAGCGAGCTAACTCCCTGCTAACTTCTAACTCTGTTAATAAATGTCATAAATTCCATTTTCATGGATGCCTGGATGTTAAACTTAATTGCTAGACCTGGTAGAGCAGCCACAATGATAATTTTATTACAGATAAAAGAATTTAGACAGTTTTTCAACTCTCAGTAATGCTGCAGTGATCATTTGACTTAGGGACCTGCAGCGAAGTTTGGGCCCAGACATGGCTAATGACTTCAGACTTAAAGACCGGATACAGTGAAGTTCATGATCACCAAGCCTAATTTGTCACCTCTCCACCATCATGACTGACAGTTGGTATGAGGCACTCGTGATGATATGCTATTTGTTTTTCATCCACCATTGCTAAACATTTTTGCTCTCATCTATCCAAAAGAAGTCTAGTTAAAAGTTAAATCTTTTTTTTAAAATTGTACTGTCATGAACATAAGCATTTAACACACTAAGGACAGCAGAGTCTAAAAAAAGCTCCTGAGTTTAGCATGTTTTTGTGTGTTTGAGGATTGCACAGTCTGACCTTGGAGTAAATTTGCCAGGATGTCCACTCCTGGGTAGACTGAAAGTGGTCTATGGTGTCTAGTTGTTAATAATCGTGCTCACTATAGAATGGCGGACTTCAAATTGTTTGGAAATGGCCTGACAATCTTTCCCAAATTGATGGGCAGCAACAATTGCTTCTCCTACAATCACTGATGATGTCGTTCCTCCTTGGCACGGTGTTAACACACACCTCGATGCTCCAGGGCTGCAAACTTCCAAAACGTCTGCTTTTATAGAGGCGGTCACACTTGCTGATGATTCATTAATCAAATAAATTTTATTAGTAGCTCCTGGCTGCTACTTACCTTCTTAATTCCTATGGAAGAAGTTAGGGTGTGCTTAATTTTTCACATAGTGTTTCTGCATTTTGGCCTAAGTTTTGCTAAAAAGAAATAATGACATGTTTAGTATGACATGTGTTGTTATTAATTTGAGGCCATCTTTACCTAAGTTTGAGACCTGCTAAGTGCCACATGATTCATTATGTCTTCACGCATTACAATTTAGAATTGACAGAGGGTGTACTTTCTTTGTCACATGATACACTCTTTCTCTCTATATATATATTAGATTCTGTGAGACTATTCCTGCTTTTATTTAAAACAAATGTCTTCCATCTGCCTGTAACATCTACTGTGCGACCAGACGCGATGATCAGCCTGCAGCATGACGACAGTTGAGCCCAGAGTGACAGAAAATAAATTTGATTAGATTCAGTGGAACTGTTACAACGTCATTGTCACTGTGTGTACATGTTACATGTTTCAGTTACATTAGTGCAGTGGTTCCCAAGCTTTTTTTTGCTAGGCCCCCTTTTGTTTTACAAGAAAATTTTTTGTGCCTGTGTTTGTCCGTGATTTGAACAGCCCAGCTTGTGCTCCCGACAAAGGGAAAACCAATTCTGCAGGGGAGACCTACCTTGGCACTTGTGCAGGTGAAACCAAAGGGCAGATATGCTTCACCATATTTTCTAGTCTTTGGCTTAGAATGAAGTTGGTTTGGAAACATATTCATCTATGCCTCATCTTGAGATTGAGAGACCAGTGTCGGAGTGTTAAAGAACAGCTTTGAATTTCTCATGAGTTGTTGCAAAAGAAAAATTACCATCATAATCCGGCTACCCCTTCGGCGCCAGCTGTGGGCATAAGGCTGGAGCCGAACAAAACACCCTGATAACGACTGTGTTGAGTCTGTTCCTTCCCATTCCATGCAAGGCCACCTGGGTTGGCTGGAAGACTGTTTACCTAGCCTGGCAGGATGAAGGACACTGTCTCAGCTGAACTATGGACACGCACACACATACATATACTGATACTGATATGCACTCACTGACGCATCACCCTCCCTACCCAGGACCCAATGCCACCTCCAACGCTTACCTCCCCCATGATGTGGGCTGGAGGCGCAGTCGAAGATTGCAGCGGTCCCAGATCAGATGTACACACTGGAACACTTTCCCATATTGCTTGTCTGTGTTTATTGTGCTATGGTGTGTTGATATCTGTGCATTCCTGTATTATCCTTTTGTGTTACACATTCCTCGCTAACTAGCCTGACCTGTCTCCCCAATGTGATGTTTGTGTATTGTATCTCGGTTGTGGGCAAAAGACCTGCAACTGACAAATAAAGGCTATCTCATCTCATCTCCTGCTTTGCGTTTGTGTGGGCGCCCCATGCTAGCAGTGTCCAAGCATTTTTTTGCCCCCATTTTCATACCGCGCCCCCCCTGCAATGGCTCTGCGCCCCCCCTAGGGGGCGGGCCCCACACTTTAGGAAGGTCTGCATTAGTGGATGTATAGTCTCAACACGCAGTTCACTGAGTCGTACTGATTGTCTTATTGTGTTTGCAGAAGATGAAACGTACTTGTGGAGATGCTTCATGATTAATGCTGAGTGAGGAAGTTTCTGGTTTCTGGTAATGCCAGTAATTATTTGTTATCTAATATTGTTTTTGCTATTTCTGTTGTGTATGAACAAAGCTCCTACGTTGTTCAAGATGTCCGCTCAAATGCTTTTTTTTCTTACCAATAAATTATAAAAAATATAAACAGATTAAAATCTGATCATGTTCAAAGTCATCTTCCTGGGCATGTCCAGACAGCTTCCAATTCAGCTATTATTGTTAGATTAATGACCATTTGCACTCTGCTCCCTGTGAATCTCAAGGATTGAGGCAGGTGCTGAAAGTCTGGACTCCAGCTATGACCAAGCAGTTGTCAGCAGTTTAAGAGTCCACATTTTCTAAACCCCAAGGGCAAAGTGTCAGGTGGGGAGCTAGACCATGAGCTTGCTCGTCAGTTTTATTCAGTATTTATCAGGTTGTGCACCGTAAACGTGTAACCGCTGGAGTGAGTTCTGTTGTAATGTCCTGAGGACTCAGAGAGGAAACTCAGCGAAAAAAATTCACATTCAGGCCCATTTTCATCTTAAGTGGGCCGGACCAGTGAAATTCTCCTTCCTGTCGGTGTCGAGAAGTTTAACTGCTCATTTCCCCGAGATATCGTAAAATAAGAAAAAAGAGTGTCTCAGTTTTTCTATATGATAAAGAAAAGCTGCTGTAGTAAATGAAAGAAATCTGTGAGTACAACTCTTTGGAATTAAATTTTATTATACAAATTATAGAAAAGGTTCTGGTAGCTTATTGCCCAGACTGTCCTGTAATTATAATACTGAAAGTTTTTGTTAAGTCACAGAAGATGTCCCATTTTTTCCAGTAAGGATCTATTTTAAAAACAACAACAACAACAACAAAAATGTATAAAACCTGGAATCTTTCTGTCATTTAATTGTTTATCTATTACTTTATTACTTTGGTATAGTAAAAATAAGCTTGAGGAATCTATGAAAATATAGTTTAAAGTCAAAAATGTATTCTGTCCTTCACATTTTTCAAAGCTGCCCATCTGGCCGGATTGATAACACAACTTCCACTTTTAAAAATGTCAGCAATGACAAAAAGAGTCAAGATGAGGAACTTGGTGGTGAAATCAGTCAAATTCAATTAGGGTATGATGATCTTTATGGACCTCAGGACTCTTCATATAGAGCATGTTAGAGCCTAAATATTATTTTCATAAAATAATATATAAAAATTATTTTCATTAAAGTGATTACAATATTTAGGTATAGAGGAATGTACTATTTAAGGTAGTTACTACTATCATTTGTGAAACTAGTGATCTGAAACTTTAGTACAGAGGAACGAATGTGTTAGAGATGAGGAAAGAAGCCAGTGTGCTCAAAGTTCCTCAAGACCAAATCAGAGAGAGACTGACTCATTCTAAGCTCTGGTCTGTTCAGGGTCACAAAGCCATGATGTTATGTTAACTCATTTCTTTGCAACAGATAATGACTGGTGCACGCAAGAATGTTTGCCTTGAATCTATGTATGTCAGCAGTTGATCAGCATAGGAAGTGACTGTGAGGAAAAAAGAGGTTTTTATCATATAAATAAATGATATTGGTATTTACATTTATATTTTTACAGGCTGATTTCAAAGACCTGAGGAATCATTGTAAAATGCATTTTCAGCCTACAGCTGAAATCTATAAAGCCAATTTTAAGCACAACATACTTCTTTCTTTCTATCCACACACACTGTGTAGGTGCACTATGATCCTTTATTCCAGTTTTACTCATTTCTATCCTCACTGTCCTTCCCTACTTTGCTTGCAATAACAGAAAACACTCACACAGTACTTTGCCATGTCTCGAATCCTACTTACAATTGCAAGTATGAGTGCATAAGCACGCTCACGCTGACAATTATTACAACACGCAGTGCATTATGGGTATCCAGATGGTGTACCCACAATGGTCAAAAAGTTGAGTGTGATCTGTTCTTAAGAGACTAGAGGAATTGAAAAGTGGGAGAGACTATAAATATCCCAGTTCTAACAATAAAACCGGGATATTATTATTTTTAAGGGCAAACAAAAAACAGACACCAAAGTAGCAGTTTAGGGGGGAGTGGGGCTGGGGAACTGAACCAGGGTGGGTGCAGGGTCTAAGCCGAGCAGAATAAAAGAAAGGGAGGTGGGGTGGTATGAACTGATCTCCAAAAGGCATACAGTTAAACACAATACAACATTTTTTTCAACATTTAAGCAATGGGTTTTGCTTTGTACAGTTTTAGAATGAATAAAAGGAAAGGAGTCCTACTCAAAAGTTGGGGCACCCCAAGAGATCTGAGCTTTGAGATAACTTTTACTAAGGTCTCAGACCTTAATTAGCAAGTTCACAATCATCGTTTGAAAAGGCCAAGTGATGTAAATTTCAAAGCATTTTAAATACTCAGACTCCTGAAACCTTGTCTAAGCAATCTGCATCCATGGGCTTCTCTAAGCAACTGCATAGCACTCTGAAAATTTAAATAATTGATAACCGCAAAACAGGAGAAGGCTATAAGAAGGCTGCTTTATGCCTTTTGGAAATCAGGTCATCTTTTACTCACTTATTTATTGATAGCAACCGAAACTTTAACCAGGGGTGCTCAAAGCCACTATGTAGACAGTGTACTACAAGGAAGTGTACTAACAAAAGTATCCAACATGAAAAATGGTGCTTGTCTTGCTCTAAGCATTTGTGCTCTGTGTGAAGTCAGGTTTTCCTGTGCTCCGCAGTGTGTTACAGCGCCACATCGCTAGTCTGTCCTAAAACCGGAGCAGATGAATTCTGATTGGCATCTCTTTATTCTTCTAAGCCCAGCCTAATTACCTCTAGTTACTCAATGAGGAGGCAAGCAGAAGTAGTGCATGGTGAATGGTAACTGTGCTGCAACCCTAAATACATAGTTTTGGTTACACATTATCCATTATGAACCTTTATTGAGCTGTTTCGTTTTTACTTAATATCGTAAAGCTTATCTACTGTGTGTCTCATCCAAAATTCTACAACATATGCAGTGGCTAACTAACCTAGTTTGCTACATTGATTAGTAGCATTTCAATCATTAATGTCACATACTGAAAATGCACATTATTAGCAAGTGTAATGAGAAGAGTGGTGCCACATTTGGAGAAGGAAAAGTAGGAAAAAAGGCAGGCTGCAGTCTGATTACAAAGTTGTGATGATTTGCTACAAACAGGGTCTGCTTTAGCCATGTTTCACTGGGGCATGATCAAGACTCATTAGTCATTGGAGTTAGTGGAGTAACCACTATAAACAAACTTATAGGGTTCTAAAACAAGATAAAATGCAGCAGAAGTAAGGATTCAAATAGAACGGACTGGCAGTTTTATTGGGCTCTTCTAGCTTTAACTGTGCAAAGCACTCAACACAAGTGACATTTTACGGCATTTTACCTTTAATCCACACAAATGGCCAATTTAAATTCTCCAGTTAACCTAGCATACATGTGTTTTGACTATGGGGGGGAAAAAAAAGAAGAAAAGGTTCATTTTCCAATCAGTCCGGAGGTTGTGCTCTCAGGAACCTTTTTAGGTTGCTAAAAGGCTCCTTCGAACTACTGTTGCCGTGTTTCCAACACATACGGACTATTTTCTTGTCTGTCTCCGACTCTCTTTTCTGCTCTCTGTCTCTCGACTATATCCATCTCTTTCTGTTCTGTACCTGCAGGTCTGTGTGCACGCACACAAAGCAGCAACAGTGGACAGAATGAAGACTAGTCTTCAGTTGCAAAAACCCAGCAATGCGGCACCTTCCAGCAGCGTTGTGCAAATGTGTAGACACGTAATTTTAGTGCTATAGAATGTCGTCAATATTAAACAATCAGACACTTATATTTTATTTCTCCCATTCACTGCTTTGTTTTCATTAATGCCACTGGTTCTCTTCTTTCCCTTTTTACTTCTCCTGCTCACATTCTCTGTCTGTTTCACTGCCTTTCGCTTTCTCTGACATGAAATCTCTCTGGACTTCATCACTGGTGTAATAAAGAAAGAAAAAACACGCAACGCCTCTTCGATGTATTTCTGACCTATATTTTTATATTTTCTTTTTTTCCCCCCATTCTTTTTTCTTTCTTGTGCCTGCACTCAGTTGCAGGAGTTTTAAATATGTCACTTTTATCTGTCTTCAAGTAAAACCAATCAGCCTCTAGCCCTACCAAAGACTTTCTCAGGGTAGGTTCCTTTTGCCCTGAAAATAGCCCTGAAGGTCCTAAAGTGGAAGCTTTTCACACATAGATTTTTGGGCCACCCAAAAAGCATCTTATAGTTCTTAAAATAGAAAACAGGATATTGATGTCTAGATTTTTTTTATCTTTCTATTTATGTACTTGGACATTTTCTGCATTGTACTCAAATGTAATCAAAGCAGGGACATTCATACAACATGGATTTAGGATTATGTTGATGTGTAAAAACACAGCTTGATGTACAATCATTCACTGACTGATTAAGTAAAGCTGCTTATTATTTCTTGCATGTATGCATGTAGACATGACCAAGACAACCTACTGAAGTTCAAACCCAGCATCAGAAAGGAGAAGAAAGGTCATTTTATTGACCTTAAACATGACATGGTTGATGGGGCCAGATGAGCTTCTCTAAGAATCTCAGAAACTGCTGAACTACAGAGGTTTATTCACACAGTTATCTCTTGGTTTTATAGAGAATGTTCTGAAAAGGTGAGCAGCAGTTCTCTGGGCCAAAATGCTTTATTGATGCCAGAGGTCATAGGAGAATGGCCTAAATGCTTTGAGCTGACCAGATATGCAAAAGAGCATTTCTAAACTTCAATGGCCTACAGTAGCAGAAAACCACACTAGGTGCCACTTCTGTCAGCTACAAAAGCTACAATTCACATAGGCCCACCAAAAACAAACAAACAACAAAAACGGCCTTATCCAATGAGTCTTAAGTTTTGCTGTGACATTCATATTGTAGGTTCAGACTTTGGCATAAATATCATGAATCCATTCTGTCTTATATGAACAATTTAGGCTGCTGGTGGTGGCATGATGGTGTCAGGTAGGGCTGGGCTATATCATACCGTTCACAGTAATACCGGTGTAATTTTGGGCAACGATAGGAAAATGAAATATCGCAATAGAATATGGGTAAAACGCGCATGCGCAGTGCCTATGTTTCCATACGCACCTGGCGGAGACGCAGAATGAGAAGAGCGAAAGCGGATCGTTAAATGAAAAGGATGAACCAGAATTGGTTTGTAAAAATGCTGCAACTTCAGTGGTGTGGAACTGGTTTAGCTTTCGTCCGTCAGATACACAACAAAGCACTACTTTTGGTAGAGCATGCTAGCGGGCCGTCGTTATTACCGTTATTATTATTTTTCTGAAAATGTGCCTTATGTATGAATTCTGGTTGTGTTTACTGACCTCGAAACGATTTTATGTCGTACACAAAAGTCTGTCAAATGTTTTAGTACGACTTTGCTAAGCTACGAACCCGCACCGCTTGATGGATTGTCGGAGCATTACGGCTATCGTAGGCAGGCGCCTCGCGGAGTGATACGTACTGCTTCAACATAATATTATTGTGTTGTGTGTGTATAGCCTCTTTTTAAGTTTTGGGGATATTATACATGGTTATGCTGAGGATATGTCGGCCAATTTTCACTGGAAATGCCTTTTGGTTCAACTGTCAGCAAGGATTTTGCATTTGCACTGTTAAATTTTTATATAACTTTAATGCACATAAAAAACAGCTGCTTGTTTAAGTGAAAATACATTGATGGGGTTTATTGCACTAATAAGGTTGTGGAGTTGTAAAGTATTTTGTCTAGTGTCAATTATATCATCAATTATATTGTTATCGCAAGTTTTCAAATGTATATCGTGATAAATATTTTTGGTCATATTGCCCTGCTCTAGTGTCAGGGATATTATCTTATCTCAGTATGATCTAACTTAGCATCTTTTACATGCTACAGCGTACCTGAGTACTGTTGACCACATTCATTACTGATGGTTGCTTCCATTAGGATAACATGCCATGTCACAAACATCAAACCATCTCAAACTAGTTTCTTGAACATGACAATGAGTTCCCTGTACTCAAATGGCCTCCACAGTCACGGATCTCTATCCAATAGAGCATCTGAATCCAGGCTACAAAGAATTAAAGCAACTCTGAACATGGTAGTACACCCTGATACTAGCAAGTTTAACCTAATAAAGTGGCTGGTGACCATATACAATTGTATAAACGAATCCGAAAAATATGTGTTTTGCAGCCCCCCAAGAGGAATCTTCACTACCATAGCTAATGAAACTTGAATACTTGAACACTTTGCAAAAAAAAAAAAAAAAACGGATCAAAGGGATTCAAAAATAATTTGGAAATTGTTAGTCTAAACAAAGAGTTACAGCTGACAAGATTCGTGCCAGCTGTTTCTCCTTAACATGAAAACCCTAAACAATTAAAAAACAGCTGCACCAATCAACAATCTAATAGCAAAAATGGAAATGATTTCAACAACCCAAAGCAGACAGAGAGGAGGGGGACGGAGTGAAAAAAAACTAAATTTGTGAGGCAAAATATGCGAGGCAGTTGTGCTATAGGGAATCCTGGAATCAGCCATCAGTCAAAAAATGGCCCAGAGAGATGACTTGACAGATGCATCCATTACAGACAAGATGACAGGAGGTACAACACATGGCTCATTTCCAATGGCTTTTTTGGTCTGGCTATCAAGTGAATGTTAATAAAGAGAGAGAAAAAAACCAACTCAGAATTATACTATAGTTTAAAGGGTTGATGAGTGTTGTTATTTATATTTTTTACATACACGCTTCTTCATGCCTGCCTTATATAAAGTCCACTCACCCTCCTATTTCAAGCAAAACATGTCTTTTCAATTGTTTTGCTTGCTTCGTTGATTACAGGTACGGAGAAAACAATGTCTCCATCAACTCGCTCAGTGTGAAACACACAGAAAGGAAAAGGGGGGAGTTTACCTATAACTATTGGATGGCAACTGATGTGCTTGAACTAAGTTCTTTGTGGAAATGTGTTTTACATCTGTGGAGTAGGTGCACATTTCACACATATTCTGAAGTGAATAAAGCACTCCACACTCTTCTCTGTTCAAGAGGCCAAATGACTACTTTCTCCCAGGGTCCTCAGTTTGCTTCCTGTGCACCTATCCCAACCTTAGTTTTTTAAAGATAGTCAAACGATCACAGATGAAATAAGATTGATATATCCAACTGTAATAAGAAACCGTTTACTTGTGCACTGAGGCAAACAGGCCTCTAATTTAAATGCAATAACTTACTTTTAGTGCATTCGTGCAGAACACAAATGCAGGCTGACTTGGTAAACTCAAAACTAGGGGCATTATAAAAGACCCAATGATTTAAGAGCTTTTGGGTTTGCTGCAAATCTTTATACATTTATTATAATCTAACATTTTCCCCCTATTTCACAAAATATTTCCCCATATATGTCTGAAAGTGGCCAAGCCTTAAAGTGACATGCTGTTTACCTCCAGCTCTGAACAGTAGTGGCACAGAACAAATAATTACAGTGTTTTTGTCATGAAAAAGTCAAGTGAGTGCTTTAAAACGTGTATTTAATATTATAAAGAAATGATGGCTTGTTTATGAATAAGCTGAACTTTAGAAATGACCACTCTCCTAAACAAATGCCAGTTTGGATTGCTAATTTTCAAGCTTGAGTTGATGGGCTAATTATTGTGCTTCAGAATACTCGAATCACTCATTAGCCCACTTGACATTTTATTTTTCTAATCTGTTAAGAAGCCTCAAGGTCAAAGCTCAGTTAGTTTTATGTTACATTTTAATTGCATTTAAATGTTCTAATGGAGTTCCATTTACTTTCTCTTTTGCATGAGCATCATAAGTGAGTAGTAAAGCAATTTGTTTCACACTTGTGGAAAAAAATACAAACAAGACATAGCAGCAGTGGCTTCTTAATTATACCAAGTGTACTTTGATTAAAACAGTGAATAAGAACAATAAGGCTGGTTCTACGAGAACATAAGGATTTACTCTGTATTGGAGCAAAGTGAAAACCACAGCACAAATAAGATTACTTGATGTGCCGAGCAAAACCTTACAAGGACCTTTCTTAACATATTATATATTAGTTTACCGTGGACGCAATTAATTTGTTAACCAGCAAATTGTGTCTTAAATTACAGTAAGCATTACTCTCAATAAACAGTGTTCATTGCAATATTGCAGCTGTGCGTCATCTGCTCTTTGTTAGGTAAGGTACTGACTTTTTATGAGGAAGCAGTTTTATGTAAAGTTGCCTTCTAAACAACAACTTGTGATCTGATTTTGTCAAGAAATAAAAGTGTGTGCACAGGTGGTTTTCTTAGTCAGACTGCCTACATGTTTGCCTTTTTTAAGGGGTGTTGGTGACTGCAAATTTTCCCATATGGAAAAGAAATAGAAAAAACTTATAAAAGACTTGCATAAGATGTAGCTTACTTTATATAATGAATCATATCAGGCTTATATTATTTACTCATGAAAGTGGCCACTTTCTCATTACTTTCATATATTGTTTTAGTAAGTATCCAGAACATACAAATTTCATTTATATAAATTTTCAAGGGATCTTATATCTGTTTTCACTCTTGTATGCTTTTCATACAAGTTTCACACAACACAGATACAAACTTTATAAGATTTATATATATCTCTTCCATATGGGTTAATACAGTACTCTACTCTGCTGAGGGCCACAGATGAGCCTCAAAAGTGCCTACAGCATAGGCTTGTGGTGAAAAAGGAGTACATTAGCTCCTCAAACTACTTATATAATTATATAATTCTATTAATTTGTGTAAATTAAAGAGCATACCATATTTATTGCAGTCGATTAATTTGAGCTGTTGCTCACCACCGACTACTCATCTCTTGCGTACAAATGTGTATTTCTGCAGAATTTGAAGAAATTCTTTTAACTTGTCAAGCAATATTGTGTTTAAGAGAATAGGATGAAGGTCACACTGACCCTGACCACCAAAATGTTTTCGGTTCGTCGCTAAGTACAAGTGTTTGTGACATGACTGAAAAATATTCCCTGAAGAGATGCTGCAATCTTCTACCAACTCCAACTACGGGCATCATTCATACTGAGGCGTTACAATAACAATAACTTGACTGCACACTTCACTGAAGGTCTCTCATAAGAAGATACAAAAAACTGAAACTCTGTGAATAAAGACCAACTGTGTAATCATTGGGAATGGAATAACAGGGAACCAGGCTGCAATTTTGAGTCATAAAGGCCAGCTCTATGTTTGTTGGTGCATTTCTCAGTTTCCCTTTTTGAATGAAAAGCAAAAAATATATATAAAATGTTGGCAATTGAACATTTTGTTAACATTTGTTTAATGCTGTGAGGTTAAGCCGCACTGCATTTCCTCTACCAGACTAGAAAGCATCGCAAGAGTTTATTCTTTCCAAGAAAACAAAATCAGGGCGGAAAAGATATCAGCTGAATTGTCCACGGATAAGAAACAGCTTATGATTGCTATCTATGTGTACACAACAGCATGAAAGAGAAAACAATGTCGCATGTCTCTGGTGGTGTTGTTGCACAGCATGTTTGGTCTTACCTGCTCCACTTTTAGAAATGCTGTCTGTCATCTGTGCTTGTCTGCTCTGCTATTTGATCCCTCCTTTACACAATGGAGATGTCGCAAACTTGGATGCTCAAATGCAAAACCGTGCTCCTCCCCTCAGGAAGGTCTTGTGTCTCTACACGGTGCCACTGACTTGCTAAAGTCAACATGTGTTTTGTTGACATAATTACAGTATCACAGCACTATGTAATGCCTGCAAGTGTGCTGCAAGTTTGCCCTCCCATCTTAACTCAAAGCTCAAACACACCGCCCATTCTGTCAAGCCAACCCCTGAGTCAATAGAACATCCTGTCAGAGTGAATACCGCCTGCCAGCCTGTCAGGCAGCCCCACCAAAAGCCCAATGGGAGGGAGAGTTATAGCCTCCCATCTGGAATGATCCTCTGGGTCTTCAGAGGTCAGGAAAGACAAAGCCGTAGCTCGTTTGTGCAGGAAGCTGCTACAGTCGATTTCCAAGAAGTGCCAGATGTGACGGTGGAAAAACGGAATATTGAACACAACTGATGTTCTGATTTTTTTTAATTATTTTTTTATTTTATTTTTTTTTTGGGGGGGGGATGGGGCAAGAAGATGGTTCAACTGCACTCAAGTCTGCACTTCAGTATAATTGATTAGGACTGAAAGAGTAGCTCTAAAGCACACTGCAGTCACAGTATTACATCAACAGACACCTGTGTGCACTCATTAAGTATTGTCGTGTCTTGGCTGTTTTTTTCCTCTGCGTAAGATCCAGCAGTGGAAAGCCAGATTAATCTTGTCTGTAGTGAAGATGAGAAAGAAACCAGCATTGCTTCTGAGTTCTGACACTTTGTATCACAGCAGGAATCGTGTACTTATTCACCACCAGAAGGTAGCTTCAGAAATCTTTTTTTGTTTTTTAATCCAGATTCAGGATACAATATCAGAATTGAATGCTATATATGTGGCCTGATATTAATTTTATTCATTACAATTCTTGTCAGTTGTTAGTTCAAGATGTGCAGCCAACCCAAATAAGAGGAAATCTCAAAGCAGTTTGAAAACAAAACCACTGGCAGAAAAGTGAATGATGCTGGCAGAGCTGGAGTGCCCCAGACTAAAGGTATCATTAGCTATCAAAGATTGCGGCACATAGGGTCAGCAGATGGCAGGTATTGCTTGGTCTGAGTCTTAAAGGTGGCTCTGTCTGCTCTAAAGCTACATGAACACTTTTCTGTTGTTTCCCTATTAGAAGTGACCTGTCTAGGGTCAGATAGAGCACCGTCTCAAATGAATCCCCACGACCACTGATGCTGCTTATCACGATTAGGTGGCAGAGGGGCTCGGTCAATAACAATTATTGGTCCTGTTTGTTACAGATGCAATGATATGATATACAATTATATGCATATTGCCGGTCCATCCAGTGTTTACAACCCTGCATCGGCAAAGAGATATATGCTACCGCTGGCCTATATTAGCTGCATTGCTAATTGCCAAAATCTTTTTTTTTCTTTGTTTGTGTAAAGGTTAATCCATCAGTAAGTTATTTATTTACAATTGTATTTTTAATGCTGAAATATAATTATTGTTGTTATCTATTAATTTTCAGATTAGAGTTCTATAACAAAAAAAAAGAAAAGCAGAAAAAATAGTAAATCACAGCATTATTTTTTGACCAAGATGCCAAATTATTGAGTTATTTACTTGCATTCCTGAACACAAATATTGGTTTCAGTGGTTGAATGTTATTAATTTCTGACTTCTCAGAGAAGCTTAAATTTGGGTATTAAAATGTGAATTTGGTTTTTTTTTTTGCCTGACAAATTAAAACAATTTGAAGTTTAAATACATTTTTGTCAGTTTTTGTGACAAGTGGTCTCATAAAGTTAAGTGCTGTATATATACATACATAACTGTTTGGCATTTGTCTTCATTTCTACACAAAGCCAACGAAAAACCATCAAACGAATATTGTTCCTATGTGCCATACTTATAAGCTTAATTAGCTCAATTCCATATTTAGTATATGCCTGCTATGAACAATCATGAAAGTATGAAGTCAACTTCAATAAATAAATTCTCTAATAAATACACTATGTGATGCTCTTTGAGAAACATTTGCCAAATATGTAACTTAGAAAAATACATAACTGTGACCTGATCTTTTGAAATAGCACTGAGATGAACTGGAATATTGCTGGTATTTCTCTTTTTATAGTGGCAGTAAAAAAAATAAATAGTGAAGGTCATTGTTAGAGGTGTATTAATTAAAAAAAAAAACAGTTTTCATCAGCAGTAGATCTGAGACGTTGCGGGCAAGGACTCACCTGTCTTCGCAGGTCCCTGGTCTTTTTGGTCATTTTGTCAATGGCTGAGTTCAGGGGGTCACCTTTCTCTTTTCTGCCAGTCTGTAAAAACAAAAACAAAAAAGTAGAAACAGGTTAGTGGAGTTCCAGTGCACAATATAATACATCTTACAGTTCTTGTGAGTTTTTCAGTTCTTTCTCACTTTTTTGGTATATTCAGTGCAGATTGTAAATACTGAAAACACGCTTCCCCACAAAATCATTTGCCAACATTACAAGAGGTCATTAATCTGAGTGGAGTCAGTGAAAACAGATCAGAAAATGTGTGTAATGTCACCAGCAACTAGCCTATCTGGCATGTGTTACTTTAGTTGTTGCCAGTGCCCCTGTGCGCTGCACTTCCTGTCAGTGCCAACTCCTACTGCTGGCTTTAGGAGGGTGTAGACTTCACCTGATACACGCAGAGTCACAAGCTGCTTCATTTCACCTGACTGTGGGGAGTTTCACTGAACAAGCAGTGCAGAGCTTCTTGCTGTTTTAGACTTCCATGCTTTCCAGTAACAAGCAAACCAATCAACTAGTTAAAGTTGCTAAGCTACTATGACTCAATATGCCAACTGTGTTCATCGAAAAACGTGGTTAAGCAAGCCGCTCCACCTTCAGTTACATGTCACTGCTTGTTCATTTAGAGCATTAACCGTTTTTGCTTAGAAAGGCATTTTTGGGTAAATGCATACAGCGAATGTCCAGTTTTTCTCTCAGATTCTCAATGGCAGCTTGGTTTGGAAGTTATTATGATTAAAATAAATAAAGGTTATTGCTTTATTAAAAATATGCACTCAACAGGTGTCACTAAAAGAATAAGAAACAAACTTATTCCAAGTAACAATTGGGAAATGAAGAAAAACATAAATGTTCCTTAAAAGTGAAGAATTTCGTGTTTTTAATACCTTTCAATCAGCTATTATGTGGAGTCAAAAGCCATCACTCTTTAAACTAAAAGAACAAATATTCATTCATGGTAATTACTATGCCCCTTTATTTTGACAACTGACAAATGAGAAAAAAATGTGTCTCGCGTTTGAAACCTGTCCTGTTGTTTACTGAATGGTGTGATTCATGCTGTATGCAAACAAGTTAACAGGAGAAAAACAAAACAAAGCCAAATTTGTTTGTAGAAATCCTTCACACGGCTCCTTTTATTCACATTTTTTTGTCAAGTTATTAAAAAAAAAAAGAGGGGTTAGCAGGATGATCAACAGATTGTAAGACATAGTCATCTTGTCAAAGCAACACCAGCGTAAAATATTATTTGTATTGTTGCCAGGCAACCATCTGACAGTTCTGCCCAGCATCAAGGCCCAAATTATCCTTGAAGGAAAACGTACACGTGATCACATGAAGTTCAATTCATTTATGTCTGCTTCATAAGAGGATTTTGGGGGGAAAAAACACTGACCACTCCAGCACAAAATGAGTCAAATAAAAAAGGGCTACTTTGATTGTACTGCTCCACGAGACTGCCTCCTTATCTCAGCGTTGCTTTTTTTGCCCTTTTGATAACTAAGTGGAGCATAATGCCACCCATCGACAAACAAACATGTAATGAATTAAAGGAAAACCTGAACCCTTGGATCTTGCAGTGAGGGGACCCAGTGGTTCTATTATGCTGTGGAGGGTATTTCCTCAGTCTGAGTCCTTTATTTTATGATGAAACAGTTTGATTTAGATGGGAGTGGTGTCTTTAAGGATGACAATGCCTCTTCCATAGGGCACTGGGGCTGGGGTAGAGAGGTGGTCACTTAATGGTTTGATGTGACTTGTAGGCTTTAAAATCACCAGAGTGCAACTCAATTTTGAAACAAAGTATCAGTTAACTGGAAGCTATTTGCATCAATGTGGTGACCAGAGACCACCACAGACAGTGAATGACACTCAGACTTTAAGCATCTAGGCAACTGGTTTGTGGAATATCGACAAGCAACCAACTTCAAGGGAATGCGCAACGTGCGAATGAATGTGCAACCAATTGTGCAAGTCTCAAGTCTGTCAACTTAAAGGCCTCTTAAAGGCAACAGAAAGCTTTCCAGCACTTCAGGTGTAGGCAGCAGATTTCTAAGCCAAGATTTTAGTTTCTACCTGCTGATTTATAGTTTACAGACAGATAAATTTGAAAAATACTGGTGGCCACCAGTGCTCAGGTCCTTAGTCTCCTAATAGAGGAACACTTGGTATACTGAGGTCAAGGTCACTGAAATTCAAACTGAGACTGTAAGTAGATGCATCTATGGTTTGATTTTTAAAATCCTATGTTGTCTCATTCTCGTTACATATTTTAAAAAACTGCAAACCTCTGGTACAATTGGTCCTGTCCCATGTCTATAAATTCTAAATCTACATATATAGAATCTTTTTTTCTAGAGAGACTTTAGTTTAAGAGGCTTATAGAATCAATGCAAACAGCACTGAAGCTGTTCGGGTGGCTAACAGTAGCTCAGACACTTACAAAGATAACTTGACTTTAGTATTCTCTTTACTGTGTCAACTCAGCGTTTATATCCAGGGAAGTAAAAAAGCTCACATCAGACACTCACCCCACGATAAACTGCTCTCAAGGTAAACACTGATTCTTATTTTCAGTGGCTATCGGGTTATAAAATTATAGTTTAGTTACAATACGGCCTCCTTTGCTGAACAACAGGGGAACCGAAAGAAGACAGATATTAGGAACCTATGCACTGGAAGCACAACGGGGCAGTACACGAGCTCTGGTAGCTATTTTAGTGTAGTTATGTTACATTTGTAGTGAGCAGGCACCATGCGCTGGAAGTTAAAAGCAACTTGTGCGACTCAAATTCTTTTCTCCAGGCCTCACAGAAGACTTGACATTCAGGAATATACCAACTTGAAGACAAACAACCATGATCATGTAGTGTTTTCTTTTTGGGATTTGTCAGACTCAAAGTTCAACATGTATTTTTGTTGTGGACACGTGCTATTGAGCAGCGGTCCCCAACCCCCGGGCCTCGGACGGGTACCGGTCCGTGATTCGTTTTGTACCGGGCCGCGAGAGTTGAGGCTCAGGTGTGAAATGTGTGGTTTTCAGGGTTTTTATCGGTTTTCAGCGTTATTTTGTTATCGTTTTTATCGTTAACTCAGTTTTCCTGGGTCTTTTCACGTGTGTTATGAATAAATCTTCTTTTTTTCGGTACTGGTATAGTTTTATTTTGTTGTATTTATCCGCGACACCTTAAAGGCCGGTCAGTGGCGCAAAAAAGGTTGGGGACCGCTGCTATGGAGAGTTCACATATCTGTGAGCCAACTGATGTGTTTATAGCCAAACAAACATAATTCCCAGTATGATTTTCTGTCTAATCTATCACCTGCTCTTAGCCAAAGGTTTTTGTTCATATAGATGTTAAGCTTAAAAAAAAAAAAAGAGTAATTTATGTCCAAGCTTAGACTATAGTTAGTCTCTTTCTTATCAAACAGCAATCACACAATGCTGCATTCTGGAGTTTTGCAGTGCAATATCTGAAACTGACAAGAAGCAAACTGGCACATATAATTTTATCATCATGTTTGAGATTCACTTCTATCTGGCCCTAACCTGGCTATGTGACGTGCTTGCAGTTTTATTATATTTGCAAATATTGCTCTGAAAATGGCTTTTAACCAGTTTTCTGATTGATATAAGGGGAGGGGAGGAAATGAAGACAGCAGAGTTTCCTTCTATTACTAGACCCTTACACGTGCCCTCACGTTTTCATGTTAATGTACAGAGAAGAGGACACGACAGCATTAGTCATTGTTTTGCCTGAAGAGCCTAATGTGTCATTAAGGCTCCAGAGGGACGTGCAGGATTATAAATGCACACCATCAAAAATAAAAAGGCGTTTAACTGGAGCCTTTCTAAGGACACTTCAAAAATATTTGTATTATAATACATTAACAGACAAACTGAAGTGAAAGAGAAACATCATCATGGTGCAAATAATGTAAACGCCCTCGCTAAACAGTCATCTGATGAACAGGCACACTGATAAACCAAACCATGTTATTTACTAGAACTGGAAATCTCAGATGTTTTATTGCTCAGATCTCTGAACTGTTTAATCTGAGTAAAGAAGATTGAAACAGAACAGTGATGTCAGGTAAAGGGACGAAAATCTAAACGCGCATATTTGAGCTCTTACTGACAGCTAAGCAGCAGCAGAGTATTTTCTTAAGGCTCCTACAGCGTTTTGTGTGATCTTGAATCTTCAAGACGGATGCAGCAACGACACTTTTGACAACTACAATAAGTGAAAAAGACCATTACTGAAAATATGTGTCCCTTATCCTTTAATTACTCTTCCGCTTTAATATGTCAAAGCTTCCTCAACTTGAGATGAAAAATTTATTGCTCATGTTTTCTGAAAAACATAAAACACCCAATTAAAAAGACTACGCATGAATTCCTCATCACAAACTTTATATACAAGGCGGTCCCACGATGATGAATCATAGGTTAGCAGATGTGTTGGGCTCATACTCAGCTCAGTTCAGTCAAAACTGCGACCTTTGCTATGTGCGTGCATACGAGTGTTTAAAACCGCCTGAGTCACAATATGGGATTTATGTATCTACTGTGTTTATCTGAAAATCTATTTGACTTTTCTCCATTCTCGTCCAGGTGTGCCCTGTAGTGTAGGCAACAGTGCACATTCACGACCATTAAAAGCTTGACAACGCATTTGGATGTTGATTGAATTGTCGCCAATATAGCAACATTGATTGCTTAGTTTTTGACCGCCACATAATGAAATGTGCATGTTTGGTTTTCTGGTAAACACAATTCCCCATGGTGCTTTGGCAACAATGTTCCCAACTGTCCCCCATCCATTATTCTGCACCCCCTGGTGTGCACTCATTCATTCTCTGTTGGTGAGAGGAGGACAGAAATAAGCATCTAGTGTATGTGGGGTAGTGGAGGCAGAGCAAGTGGAGTTATTCTTTCCAGCTCCAGAAGACTATGGTTATGTGTTCTGGTGGAAAGGCTGAGAGCTGCAAGCATGTTCACTCTTGCTGGCTTTTTCACAGTAAGTGTGTAATTGAGTAGTGCAGTGCACCACAAATGTTTCAGAGCACTGCCTGACCTTCAACGCTGTTACAAAGGAATAAGACATATATGGTAGCAAGAAAAAGCTTTTTTTCTAATCTCCGCTGAATTCTTATAAAATGTGGATTGATCATACCCAGTCAAGCACAGTGTTACTAAACATCATAACACACACACCGCTGTGCTCTAATGCCTTTATTAAACACACTGGATTAGAAACTCATAGCACGTCCTTTCACCACAGTTTTCCTCTTTCACTATAAACCTCATTCACATTTCTGACATGGATTGATTGAACACCCCCTCTTCAGGCGCTTAAAAAAGTAAATTGTCTCTAAACCATGCATCGTGTTCGTAAAATGTTTTTATCCTCATTTTTTCCCAATTGTTGCCTTTTTTAGGAAGTTGTAGATGTTTCTATTGGTGTCTTCTATTTGACTCTAAAGCGTGCTACTGGTGTGGGCTTTGTATGATGCCCACTCTCTGATGAGACAATTTGTCTCATTAATGCTCTTCAGTTCATGCTGAGACACAATAAGACAATTTGTCTCACCACAGACAGGCTGCTTTTGCAAACTTTTGCACTTTCACACACCTGATAATGCCTCTTCTAAAATCCCTTGAAAGTTACAGCGATTGAGACATGACTCACACAAACCAATCCAATTTTCAGAGCAAAGACAGACATTGAAAGTACATGCATTGCTAAAGTTTATTTATAAGGACTCATAATTCCAATCTGATATCCTTAAATCCAAGACTCTACGTAGAAGATGTTAGCACTGAGGCTAACACCTGGTCAACACCTGGACTCTATTTGTTATGCAACTGAGACATAGAAGAAGTTTCATGTGCATTATATGTCTAATCAGGAAACCTTTGGCTATACTTAAGTCTAAGATAAGGGTGAGATCACAGCTGTAATAGCATCATATAAGCCGAATAACGCATGAAAGGATGTGACAGACTTTCCTTTTTTTTATGTTACTTTGAAATGTTAAAAAAAAGATGCAAGGCTGAAATTTGACTGTATGTATTTATATCACATACAGAGGTCTACTGCATGCATTTGTAAGTTAATGTTTTTGGCAGAATTGAGGGAAAATACATTTTATGTTGTTGGTCTTTGATTTCCTGAGGCCAAACTGTTGTGTATGTTTATTTTATGACATTTTTTGAGCAATAACTGAATAAATGACCAAAGCTTTTATTCTAGGAAACAAAGAAATGAGCAGACATAAAGAAAATGCAGGTGGTCAATAGTTTCCAAAGCCATTCAAAAAGACAGGGTGACTGCATTCACGTATTAAATGAACTACATAGTTTTTCTTGTTTGTTCTCTGCTCCTCCCTTCAAACAAATGCAATAAAAAAAACTAAAATGACAATGGAAAAAGAATCCCAAACTCGATGGCTGGTGAAAGAGATGAGGATTGAATATGGTAATTCATAGGCAATAACATGGCAAATCAAAGGAATGGGAAGATGAATCAGAGGGAAGAAAATAGAAGTCAGGTGGAAGGGGTGGGGGCATTAGGCATTGTGTCTCATTGTCTCCCAAGATCAATGTGTTAAATGATATCAATTCCGGCTCCTTGTCAATTCAATTAGGCAGGAGCGAGAGGTACAATTACTGTCCAATGTGGTTACACTGTCTGCAGCAGGCTTAAAGGGGGAGGCGAGCTGATAATGAGGGGGTGAGAAAATGTTTTGTGTCTGCGAGAGCCAGGGGTGGGGGATGATAATAGTGGTAACATGTTGGTCGGGTTACCAGCATATAATGGGTAGCTCGATCCTCATTAAGATAAGTTGTGCTCCCTCAGCCGTAGTGCCACAGATGGGCCAATTTGACTTGTTCTCATTAAGTGCATCTTAAAGAGGTGCAGCGGCAGCTATCAGATAGTTTGATTACAGGATACCCAAAAAGAAAACACGCTACAATGCCGACAGCTAAAAAAGGATACTTCGAGATCAGTCGTTCCGATTAGAATTTTCTTTTTACTCGTTTTAAATGAGATGATAGAGCTATGCTGTGCAGAAAAAGATCTCATATCATAATCTCATTAAAGTCTCTAAACTCGCATTAAACTACTAGGTACATAATACAGGCAAAATTCAGTCCTGAAGCACATCAGTAAATATTAACAGTCTGCATGTGACCATATATTTTCAAATGTCTCTGCAACCAGGCTCAAACAGGTCAGTTACCTGAAAATTGTTCTGGGGGGGTTAAAGGTCAACCAAAAAAGTTAGGAGCATATGTGAAGGTGGTATGCCCTTTTGTTATACCGTTCATCCATCACCTGCTGCTTATCATGCAGACCGTGGAACCTATCCGAGTTTATCACAAGGCTAACGCATAGAGACAGACAGACAGGCGACCGTTCGCATATTGACACCACAGGTAAATTGGAGTGAATAATTCAGCCGCTTTTCTTTAGAAAATGAGGGAAACATTGTCTGCAATCATGTTTCTTATGCATATGAAAAGACATAGCTCTTGTCATTAAACTGTAGTCTAGTTTTTTTCTATTATGCAGTTTTGTTGTTGGCCCATTGAAAAAAATGTGCATTAGAGGTTTTTATCTTATTCAGGCATATAATGTGGACAAAGGTCTTTATATAAAATGTTCCTGAAATTCTAATATGCAAGCAAATTGTTGTCATGTGGAAAAAAACAACAACAAAAAAACCCCAAAATGTTTTAGAATTTCTGATGCATTAATTCAGATGAAGGATGAGTCATATTGTTATTTCTTTGTCAGTTTTTTTCCATTTGAATGTTTTCTCTTTTTTTTTTTTTTAAATTACAAGTTGTACATTTCAAATTATGTCCTAGAAAAGCTCTGACTAAATAAACAACATAATGAAGAAAGTTCAGTACACAAAAAAGACAGACAGGGAAAAAAATTGGACCAAGAAAAAACTGAAAATATGGATAGTCAATAAAAGTTTATCCTATGCAAAGTAGGTAGTAGTAGAAGTCTGCCCCCACAGTTCAGTCAGAAGGAAAGTGGCTGTTTGTGTTCCCACCACTGCAGGTTGGTGAGCTGCATTGCACAACATACATAATTTCAATGATACTGACTGGACACATTTTATTTACTCCCTGTCTTGCAGAAATTTTACATGCTTCAGCTATTCTTGTGACAGTCTCAGGTAAGTTTTTTTTTTCTACACTAACTGATGCTGAAATGATACCAAATTGAAATAAAAAAGGAAAAGAAAGACTTGCTGGAAGCTCTGATTAATAGATGAGCTGCACACTAAGTGATGTCTGTAAAGACAAGCGCATAGGTTCAAACACTAACCTGTCTTTTTTTTCTTTTTTAATAAATGAGGCTTAATGAATTCAATAATGACCCAAGGCAGCAGCTCTTAGTCCTTGAATCCCTGTCGGCTTCATGTTACCCATTATCTGTTATGTTTCACTAATTATACACATCAGTTATCATTTTGAGGAGGGTCTACACAATGCTTAGGTAAATTACTGTCTCATCTATAATTAATTTTATTTTAGATTAACAAAAAATCTGGCTCATACAGTTGCTTAACCAATTACTTATGATTAAACAAAGGGTTTTTTGTCACGCTCTTGATGAGCATGTCAGATAAATGGTCAATGATCAAATTCAGTACAATACTAAACAGTAAACACACACACACACACACTTCATAAACCATTTGCTTTGGGAGAATGAAGCAGTGAGTAAAGTTCTCATTCTAACCCTTTGGGCAGACAGTACGAGACTCCCAACCTGTCATGCAGTCCTTATATGAGAGCTTCAAGTCTCTTCTCCTCTCACATGGTTAACCATAGTATCTATAACTGTGCTGTTTTATCTTGGCAGTCTCTTGTCAGTTACAGTTAATGCAGCCTAGAAGGGCACTGCCTGAGGAGGAGCTGGAGTGCCTTCTGGCGCAAGCCCTCTTATGTTTAATGGTTGATGCCGTTTGCTTACTCCTCTCATTACACTGGCTCATGTTTAGACTGTGGGCCTGTCACTGGCTATTAGCATCTGTGGTCAAGCAGGCTGTGCATGAGAGGAAGCATCTGGCTTATCATCAAGTGCATCGTAAGTATGAAATGAACAGTTTGTCTGGGATGGAGCAAACACAGAAGGAAGTATTAACGCCCTGTGTGAAAGGCTAAATGTTAATTGTTTGATGGATGCTACACACACACTAAATTCAGAGACTTCATGAAGAACTACAGAGCTCAACAAAGTTTTTTTTAAAGCTAAATTCACTAGAGCTCCCAGGCTTGTCTCCATAAATGATTGCTGCATTGTTATTCCTTTGAAAAGACACACTAAAAATACACACTGACACAGAGAAATGAGGATGACATGCAGCAAAGGGCACAAGCTGGTATGCATCTTAAACCACTCGGGGCATGAGGACAATCCTCAGTTTAACACTGCACAGCCTAGCTTTTTAAGGTACACAAATAACATTGTAACTTGATGTAAATGAAAATTCGGGGTCAGGGAAGCAAAAACACAACAAAGACAGAGGTGGCGCCATTAAAAAAACAAAAACAAACACGCAGAGGCAGGAAAGAAAGGATATCTGGTTGCGAGTTTATTACCTCGCTGTGCACTTTGTTCGACAGCCAGATGTGAACAAAGCACATTAAAATAAAGAGTGTAAACACATAAACTGATTTGGTTTTAAGGAACACACATTAGGGGTATGTATGATTGAATGAATCTATTACAAGTTCAACCAAGCTAATAAACTGATAGTCATAAGCTTGTTCTAGAAAATTCAGACCTTATGTGGCCTTTACAGCCATAGTCTACAGATGCCATTAAGATTTTATTATCCATTTCCATTTAGTCAGATGCAGTCCAACGACACTGTGAAGCTCTGAACTATCACTGTCCATTTTCCCAAAAAAAGTCAGTCAGCGGCTGAGCTGGTAACAGGAAAGGTGATGTCAAATTATAACATGGGTTGTTGAGGGCTCTGAAGTGAATAAAATACTTATGACATCCTGGCAAGATCTACCCAGCATGGGAAGATATTGGACTCTTGTGTTGTTTCCAAAAAGGTTTGCCTATTTGAAAAGACATGTATGTCTATGTACAGTGTGAAATGCCCTCTTCAAAACACAACCGCCCCAAAAAAGGAAAAAAGGAAACAAGTAGAAGCAGTGGAACGTTGAGGGTTAAATATTCAGTGCGTTGGGCCGTAAGCCAAGGTTTTAGGTGCATAGTTTCAGGAGAATAAGAAAAGGAGTGAGGGGAAATGTCTGGTTATCAGACAGAAAGAGAGAGAGTAGGGAATAAAAAAGTCTAGTCCTGCAGCAGCAGTATGGGGAGCTAGAGCAATGCTGCCTGCAGCCTCCCTGAACTGAATAGCAAGTAGTTTTGCGAGGGAGGGACTGAAGGAAGGGCAGCAGGAGAGAAGAGAAGGAAGGGAGGGAGAGGCTGAGAATAGGTTAGAGAGGGTGAGAAAATAAGAGAGCGGTGCGATATCTCTGAGAGCAAGGCTGTGGTAAAGAGAAAAAAAGCGAGTCAATGGGGTGAGAAGAAGGTTTGAGTATCATTGATGTACTTTTGTTTCACTGCAGAGCTGAAAAAGTCAATTTATCACACACACACGCACACTTACCTATACATGCATACACAACCGTGATGTGGCTGTCTGGAAGTACGTGGGTTTGTTTTTTTTACTGTTGTTTTTTTTTTTTTAGTTTTAAGCTTCCAACGTAAAACCAATACTACAGAGCAGCTAGAACACCCACAACACAGCGCTATAGGTCGGTCCGGTTCAAGGACCTGTTATTAATACCTCAATACATAACCCAGTTTCATCATAAATTTCCTTTCCTGCATTGCATCATTCCATTCTTCACTCCTCCATAGTAAATCAGACCAAACAATGGTGAATTAAATTGCAAATCAGGCTCTAGTCTCTGTCAAAATCCCACTACCACTAGGTTTGCCTATGGCTATCATGTAATACAGACATATTCCAGTTACAGCTACTTTTAACATAAGAGTTCTGAGAATATATGATACTACAAAACAGAGATTAGTATAAGACTGTATACTGGAAATGCAGGGTATAGGTACCAAGTCAATGGAAAAAAGTGCAATGGCAGAGAAATAAGGAAGCAGATTGTTGTGTCTAGACATTGTCCACCGTCACACTTGCTGATGGCCTCGTTCTGCTCACCTTTCCCAACTTTCAAACCCACCATTCTGTGACCTTTTAAATATACAGTGTCGAGTACAGGATGACAAGTTGAAGAGGTAGCTCCAGAAACCTGAAGTGACTGACGTGAAAACAAGTTTTTTCAAACGCAGATGTGTTTGGTTTCCATTCCATCACTCACACGTTTGCTCAAACAAATGAGCCGCATAGGTAAAGTGAAGGTACAGTTGGGGAAAGAATTACTTGGATCCCCTGCAGTCTCCAATTTTAATCAGAGTTTAATTTTAATAGAAAGAGACAGAATATCAACCAAAAATCCAAAAATCACACAAAAGTTATAAATTGATTTGCATGTCATTTAGCGAAATAAGCATTTGATCTTCCAGCAATGCATGACTTGGTACTTGGTAGAGAAAGCCATCCTGGCAAGCACAGCGGTGACATGGTTTCTGAGTTTCTGCAAAGAGGAGTGGGCCAAAATCCCTCCTGAGATGTGTGCAAACCTGGTGACCGACTACAAGAAACATCCTTACTTTTATGTAATGTGTGTTTCATTCTGGGTTTTTGATTGATATTCTAATCATTTCTTTGTAAGTGATCAAACTTACAATTTCAGCAGGGGATCAAGTAATTATTCCCCTCCGCTGTTAGGTAAGAGAGGCGGGTGCGTCGGTGAGTGGTGCTGGGTAATTCAGGTGACACAGCAGCCAAAGAAAAACACTCAGGTTACACAACAACAATTCTCCAGAGCCAGCTGCTCTTTGCCTTCAGTGTAAAATTGGTGGTTAGCAAGGGACACAGAGTGATATGCACATTTTTGTGAACCAGGCTAATGATGACTCAAACTGCTCCTGTGGGTGCACTGCAGCACCGTAGGTGGCACTAATCAGGGATTAGGACAGTTTGGAAAAACAGGGGGAAGAAAAGGAAAAAAAGAAAAAGAAAGAACGGCCTCAGGTCTGACAGCAGATCAAATACAAACTAGCTAATGATAGTGTGATAATACAGACATACCAACTGCTATTGCATCTGAGTCTGCTGTTGAGACAGTAACTGTGTAAATATAAACCGATACACTGTATAGAGCAAGACAACAGGGTGTTTCCTTGCTGTAATGATTGAGCAAGCAACAACTTCAAAGATCGCAAAAGCTGGCTGCACTGGTGGAATGATTATCTCTCCCACTGTCCTTTAATGTAGGCTTTGTGAGTCTAGCCAGGCACCAGAGCAAGCCACTAACAGAGTTGTTGCTATTAGCTGCAAGAAATAAAAAAAGAAGATAAAAAAATAAAAATAAAAACAGTAAAGCCACAGAATATCCAGACATGATATAACTGCACTGTGTGAGGACGGATTGGGGGAAAGGACTTACTGTCATGGTGGGTGTTTAGAGATTGATGTCTTTTCAGAGGACATCCATTCTCTTCCTTAAGCTGACTTATAAAATGTATTCCTACAATGGTTACAGTTGTTGGAGCCCAACCACTATTTTCAGGAAATGATATGTAGACATCACCCTTGAAAATATTGGCCGTCATTTATCAAAGCGTCTTGGAAATGGCACAGATTCAAACACTCGGAGAGACATATGAACCTCTCTAGAGCTGATTTATTAAACTGTCGCACAACATCTAAATGAGCACTGATGTGATCACAGACTGATAAATTGATTCAGCTGTGGAAACAAGGGCATTCTGCACCAGTCTTTTATTTACATATGATGGACCTTTATTTATGTGAGCTTGGCAACTCTTTGTCTATAAAAACATTGGCTTTGTGCAGCAAAGACATCACTTCCTCCATGGTTAAAGAAAGAAAACGTCATAGCAAATGGTGTGAATGGAGCCCATGGTCCATATCTCCATAGGTTTGATTACGCTTTCAGTGTAGAATGTCATTTTTGGACAATGCTGCATATTTCAGCCTCTTTTTTCCAAACCCAATACCACCTAAATTATACTTAATATATGCAACAAGAGGCTTATAATCTCTGTGAAGCCTAATTAACTTTTTTTTTGTTAAGTACAGTTTCTGGTCAAAGTCACAATATTGATTTCATTATATTTAAGAAGTCTGTAAAGTAGAGACCTTTCACATATTTAAACAGACAATAAGGATAGGTATGCAGGTTATTTATTTATTTATTCTAAAATTGTATTAAAACAGTTCAGCAAACTGTCAAGCAATAAGTTGTGGTAGCTTGGGAGAGGCCAAATAGGAACTTTCTGAGCATAACATAGAGGGTGAAGTGTGCCCCTGGGCTGGTCAGACTTATTTTCAATGCTGTGACAGGGTCAGGTCTCTGTTGTGGGTTATCATCTTAATTATGCATGGCCCGTCTGGTAGACAAGGCTCTGGTGCAGGTGGGCAGCTGCGAGAGCCTGGAATTGATAGAAGAACGACTCGATGAATCACGCCGATACCGAGACGGCTTGGTTCGAGTGGTTGATGATGCTGGGCTAGTGTTTCGTAAAGGTCAGCGTGCTCGCATATAGGTGTTTGCATATTAAAATGACTCCCTAAAACCGAAGGTCTTTAACTTTGAATTCATTTAATCTTTAGTGGGTTGTCAACGGGTACATGGCTTTGTAAATAAATGGTGATTTTGATTCTCTTACAGACATCTAGGGTTGACATTACTGAGCGGGAGAAAGTCAATCATGCAAAACATTTTTAAGCAGTTAGACAGTGTGCACAAGACACGAATAAATGCACGCGAGCACAGAGACGGCGGAGAGGAAGCGAGGCTGTGAATTTTTCTTCTTGTCAGAGGATTTAGCTGCCATTGTCTGCTGCCAGAGACAGCACTCTGCATATTAATCAAGGGTGCAGTTTTGAATCCACTGGTCTTATGATGTGATAACTATTGTATTTTTTCCTTCTATTGAGTGGGGCTTGAGGGGGGGGGGGGGGTGTCAGCAGGTAATGTCACATTGCACAGATCTGCCATACTCTCTAGATATCTGTACATTGTGCTTGTGGTTGGTATACATCATGTCATGATTGCTGGAAGATGAGAAATTATGTTGGCTTCTAAGGGTTGAGTGGTGCAATAAATTTGACACAAAGCACATTAACAGGACAGAACTAACATTTTGATAGTGCACAATACAAATCATTACTGCTGAATTTAATAGTTTTAGTCAGGCAAGATACGTGAGATTGCAGTATTCACTTGCAACGTTTCGAAAGTCCTTTTATCCAAATGTGTGTTATCAAGTGTACATAAGAGGAAAATAAGGTCAAGGTGAGGTGAGGTGAGTGACATAATGCAACATGAAAAAAACCAAACAATTTTTATGGTGTTTTAAGGCTAAAACAGCTGAATAAGTATGTTAAAAAACACTTGTATTGAAACTAAAATGAATAAAACTCGTAAACCAGACAAAAATCAAAGAATTAACTTCCAGTCTTGCTTTCACGTGGTGAGTCTGCCTGTGTGTACATCATCACGGAGATGCATACAGTCTTGGAAGTACCTACTTTAGCGGGAACCATCACACACAGCATTCTGGGATACTTGGCAAGTGTTTACAGTATGTTTACCTGTCTGTCTGTGGACAGATATTATCAGCAAGAGGTAGATGTTCTTCCATCTAATCCAAGCTTTAGGCTATGTTTTGCTGCTTTTTTTGGACTGTTTTGTTGTCGGCCAACTTCAAAGAGAGAAAATAATAATGGCAGATTTAGCCATTTTCATGTTGTTTTGGCACATCACTCTGGACATAGTTCACTAAATAAATGACCAATTAGCAGACTAGACACAGGTAGTTTCACTATGAAAACAATGTTTAATGGTAGATGGCCTAATACAGACGTAATCTGAGCCATTTTCTTAACAGTTGCAATTGTTGGCGACTGTGGGGGTTTTTTATGCGTGTGTATGTGTTTTTATGGTGTGCAAAATGTCAGTTTGGCAGCTGTACCTGTCTGTCTATCTGCAAGTGGACAAATTTAGTCACCTCAACAGAGCTCCAATTGTGTAAATTCATTCAGCATATTTAACCTGACATCACAATAAAGGCAGAGATCTAAGATCAATATGGTCAAAGAATTTATCGTCCCAGTTGTTGTCTACTTTATAAATATTATCCATGTTAAACCAGTAGCTGTTTTCATCTAAAAAGATTCACGTCAATTAGGGCTTTGTAACAAGGCTACAATAATTGTTTTCAAATTGTAATCACATTTTTTCTCCCCCTGGATAAATGATAGCTTTATAACTTCAGGTGCAACACAGCTGAGGAGAATAATAAAATACTTGCACTGCTTACAAGACAGTGCACATTAAGAGCATAGAGGCAATTCGATTCACCTATGGATTGTGAGTGCTAGAGGCTACATCTAAAGCGCTGTTATCCACATTAATAATCAGTTGCAGCATAGATAGAGCGCACTAATTTCTCTGCTCCTGCTGTCTGAGTTTTGACACCAGTCTGATGTCTCCAGAGTGTGGCTTACTAATGTTTGCTTCCCTGCAGGTACAGATATACTGAGTGAAGTGGATTCTGCACACATTTCAATTGACTGTGGTAACTTGATTTATGACTGATATATACTATGTAAAACATATGAGAAAAAAATAAATAAATAACCAGAGAGACAACGAGATAAATATCCCCACACATCCATACACTCATACAAACGTGCACAACAGCAATGGTGTCATTTGCTCCACATGTCAACAACTGTTACACTCTGACCCCTGAAATAAAATCCCTGTGATATAAAATCCAACGTCAATTTACACCTACCAGTGAAATAGATCTATACCTTGATACAATTATGACAACTGCTGTTTGAAACAAAGGGGTTATCTATCAAACATTCCCCCATTGTGGTTTGTATAAGCTAATTTTGACTTCACAAGAGGTCGACACAGCGAATGGCTCCGTTTGTTTGGAATGACCCCCAATGGATTTGTGTCTCCTCCAGGGATCGAACAAGGGATCTTTCACTGGACAGATAAATGTGTGGACAACTACACTTTAGAGCCACTAATGCAGTTTGTATAGTCAACCTTTTATTTGCCTTGACCAGAGTATTGTTTATAAACTCGAACGTTGGAAATTCATAAATTACAATTTTCATTAGTCATCATCGCCCATACTAAGAAAGGAAAAGAATCCCTTTCTAAACAGACACCTTTTATTGGTTCTTGCCGCCTACAATAAATTACATTTCCACCTAAAATATTTCAAGAACAAGATTTAGCAAATCAAGTAAAACTGTGCAAAATGATTAGTAAAGACTTCCCAGTAAAGACGCACTTAACAAGCCTGGTGTTTAATATAGCCTAAAATGTTATTTTATATTGGAAAAGAAATTTGAGTGGTAGATGAATAAAGTTATCACCCTGACATAACATGAAAACAGTACACACACCAGCTCGTGCACGCAGCCACACAAGCACACTCAAATACTTGAGTGCAAGATTACAGTGTTTAACTACTAAGCTGATGTCTGTGTAATTTTATCAAGTGCAGAAGTGTAGAAGATCACCTAACTTAGCCCAATGTGACCCTGACTGTGTCCTGTGCTGCCTGTGACTAAGCAGTGAGTGGCAGTAAAGGCTTAAGATGACATTATCTTCAGATCTTCAGTCTTTGAAGAAAGAAAAAAAACATTAAAAACACATGAAAGAGCCACTCTGTAACTGACACTGTTGTTTGGTGACATGTTCTTTCACTGTAATCACCAGAGCAAGTGTAGTTTGCACTGAAACAACTCTGACTGCATTTTTAATCGTGGAGCTGCTCTTTGTTGGGCAGGCATCACACTCGGAGCACACGATTTTATGTTAACACCGTTTTGCTGGTTTGAAAATCAGTTAGGAATAACGGCCTAATAGTACAAACCTTTAGTCTTCACAATAAAAATTTCTGGGGATGTTTTTTCAATAAATGTACAGGGAGTGCAGAATTATTAGGCAAGTTGTATTTTTGAGGAATAATTTTATTATTGAACAACAACCATGTTCTCAATGAACCCAAAGAACTCATTAATATCAAAGCTGAATGTTTTTGGAAGTAGTTTTTAGTTTGTTTTTAGTTTTAGCTATTTTAGGGGGATATCTGTGTGTGCAGGTG